>NC_041403.2:165266745-165409245 GCF_900747795.2 Erpetoichthys calabaricus | reverse complement strand
TTAAAAATGGACATCTCCTCCGCTTACCCCAGACGGGATCTCAGCAGCCAGAGGAGACATCCACCAACAGGCGCGGTCAACCTTAACATTGCCAATCCTGCACTCCCGATAGAGTGCCGTGCCAAACCTTGATCCTCCAATCCTGCTGCCACTCCTCGGCCTTATGTGGGAGCCTTGCTCCCCAAAACTCATTTGCTCCATGCGTCATCTGTTGAAATGACATAAGCAATGCATGCGTCTCCGTTACATGCCCTTTAGTGTGGGATTCGTAAAGGCAGTGCTAATGTTTGTGATACGCCATCTTTTGGAATGACATATGCAATGCATGAGTCTCTATTATATGCCATTTGGTGTGGGATTTGTAAAAGCTTTGTGAATGTTTGTGATGTGCCACCTGTTAGAAAGGAAAAATCAACACATTTAATTTTGCAAATGTTTGTGATGTGTCATCTGTTGAAATGATATATACAATGCACGAGTCTCCATTATATGCCATTTGGTGTGGGATTTGTAAAAGCTTTGTTAATTTTTGTGATGCGCCATCTGTTAGAATGACAAATAAAATCAATTTTATTACAACAAATGTTGGTGATGCACCATTGGTTGGAATTACAGAGGCATAGCAACTAACTGGCTTGGTGTAGTTGTATCTGGGGTTTGGGGGCTCAGTGGCTCCACTTGGAAGTCACACTCTGCTATATGCCATGTGGTGCGGGATTCGTTAAAGCAGCATTAATGTTTGTGATGCACCATCTGTTAGAATGGAAAATTCAACATATTTTATTACTACAAATGTTTGTGATGTGTCATCTGTTGAAATGACATATGCAATGCACGAGTCTCCATTATATGCCATTTGGTGTGGGATTTGTAAAAGCTTCGTTAATTTTTGTAATGCGCCATCTGTTGGAATGACAAATAAAATCAATTTTATTACAACAAATGTTGGTGATGCACCATTTGTTGGAATTACAGAGGCATAGCAACCAACTGTCTTGGTGTAGTTGTATCTGGGGTTTGGGGGCTCAGTGGCCCACCCCTTGGAAGTCACACTCTGCTATATGCCATTTCATGTGGGATTCATTAAAGCAGCACTAATGTTTGTAATGCACCATCTTTTAGAATGGAAAATTCAACACATTTTATTACTCCAAATATTTGTTATTTGTCATCTGTTGAAATGACATATGCAATGCAGGAGTCTCCATTACTGTGGTGGGTTGGCACCCTGCCCGGGATTGGTTCCTGCCTTGTGCCCTGTGTTGGCTGGGATTGGCTCCAGCAGACCCACGTGACCCTGTGTTCGGATTTAGCGGGTTGGAAAATGGATGGATGGGTGGATGGAGTCTCCATTATATGCCATTTGGTTTGGGATTTGTAAAAGCTTTGTTAATGTTGGTGATGCACCATCTGTTGGAATGACAAATAAAATCCCCCCGTGACCCTGTGTTCGGATTCAGCAGGTTGGAAAATGGATGGATGGATGGATGGATTACTACAAATGTTGGTGATGTGCCATCTGTTGGAATTACAGAGATATAGCAACCAGACGGACACACAGACATTTATCCCTTTACTAAGGCCTGCGAGGTGTGCTTGAGGTGCTAAAGCCATACTCGAACAGACTCCAAGCTTCTCACATGGCAAACACCCAGGGTGGGTGCGCGGGGCACGGCGTGTGCCACTCAGGGTTGATTTTATGCACTCATTTGCATGCTAAACAAAGACTGGAGGGCTTTTTTCTTTTTTTTCTTTTCAACCCCTGAGTCATAACGCTCTTGCCATCAGATATGTTAATGCTGTAGACTAATTAGATCAATGTTATGCAAATAAGGCTCATTTTCAAAAGTTAATGTATTAAAGAGGCGACTATCAGTATCTCGGTGAACTTTAAAGAAGCTGAAAGTTTCACTCGGTGAACATTAGGCGACCTAATGAGAACATCGCTGCTAATGAGCGGCCCACTGAAGGCTGAATAATAAATATGGAAATCAGGTCCTCCGCGCTTGTCACATGAGCACAGGCCTCAAGTCACCACGGCATGCCTGGCATGAAGGGTTACGGGATTATGGAGTTTCACCTCGTCGTTCTGCACAGCCCTCTATAAAATGCTTTGGTAAACGTCATCAAAGGGGCTGCAGCGTCAGAAATGGACAGAGAGCAAGCAACGTGTTTGGGGGGCTGATAGTTAGGAGTGGACCCCGCTGAATTCACTCCACCTCAAGTTTGGCAAAAATGCACAAAGGTTGAGGTATTTCGGCAAAATGCACTGAAAAATCCAAGGAGAAAGAGAGATGGAATGGGCATGGCGTGGATTGTAATGGTGCAGTGGTCTTTACGGTGGCCCTGGGGGCTCTAGAAGCGTCTGACAGCCGTGCTGGCCCGACTATTGTGGCCAACGATGTGACATGAGCTGTGAGGCAGCAGTGCCAGCCACTGTGCCACCGTACCACTCAGATGGGGTCCTTCATCTCTCTCTGTGTCTCTGGAGCTCCTTTCACTACAACTACCCGACAACCACAGAGACTGCGATGCGAGGGAGCAGCGCTACATACTTGGGGTGGGGAGGGGGGGTCGGGGGCTGTCCCTGTCACCGCTCGATCTGTGCCACAAGGCGAGGAGGAGCAAAACAAACTCAATCCAGCAGTGAAGGCGCAACGTACGATGAACCCATGCGGAACAGTGCAGGATCTTCATAACATTCTCAGGATGGTCAACCAGAGCTGGCTCTACAATTTAGGTGAACTAAGTGGTGGCCTAGGGGGACAAAATGTGGTTGGGGGGGAGAACTTTAACTTTACAAAACTCAGACTCAATACGACTGTCTGATTGTATTGCTTTAAATTATTTTCTCCTACAAGTGACATTTGGTCTTAATGTCACACGACCTGCACATGGTCTTCCAAATTCTAGGATGTAAAGTTCTCATCTTCTGTACGCTTCAGATTCATACCTGGTGTCATGGATCGTGGACCATCTTACAGACAGACCTCAGTATGTGTGTCTCGGGAACTGCAGGTCTGACATTGTGGTCAGCAGCACAGGAGAGCCACAGGGGACTGGACTTTATATACATCGGACTTCCAATACAACTCGGAGTCCTGCCACGTGCAAAAGTGCGCTGACGACACCGCTATGGTGGGCAGGAGGAGGAGTATAGGAACCTCATCAAGGACTTTGTTAAATGGTGCGACTCAAACCACCTACACCTGAACACCAGCAAAACCAAGGAGCTGGTGGTGGATTTTAGGAGGACCAGGCATCTCATGGACCCCGTGATCATCAGAGGTGACTGTGTGCAGAGGGTGCAGACCTATAAATATCTGGGAATGCAGCTGGATGATAAATTAGACTGGACTGCCAATACTGATGATCTGTGTAAGAGAGGACAGAGCCGACTATACTTCCTTAGAAGGCTGGCGTCCTTCAACATCTGCAATAAGATGCTGCAGATGTTCTATCAGACGGTTGTGGCGAGCGCCCTCTTCTACGCGGTGGTGTGCTGGGGAGGCAGCATAAAGAAGAGGGACGCCTCACGTCTGGACAAACTGGTGAGGAAGGCAGGCTCTATTGTAGGCAAGGAGCTGGACAGTTTGACATCCATGGCAGAGCGACGGGCGCTGAGCAGACTCCTGTCAATCATGGAGAATCCACTGCATCCACTGAACAGGATCATCTCAGACAGAGGAGCAGCTTCAGCGAGATCCTGCTCCACTGACAGACTGAGGAGATCGTTCCTCCACCACACTATGTGACTCTTCAGTTCCAACCGGGGGGGTAAATGTTAACATTATACAAAGTTATTGTCTGTCTGTATACCTGCATTGTTATCACTCTTTAATTTAATATTATTATTATCAGTATGCTGCTGCTGGAGTATGGGAATTTAATAAAGTATCTATCTATCTATCTATCTATCTATCTATCTATCTATCTATCTATCTATCTATCTATCTATCTATCATATAGTGCCTTTCACATCTATCTATCTAGCTATCTTCATTTTATTCAGGTACAGGATCATAGTGTTAGCTTTATCTCTTTATCTTTTTATGGGTGCTGACTTGTCATAAACTGGGGGGGGGTTACAACATAAATAATAATTCAACAATAACATGAGTAGGGCGGCACGGTGGTGCAGTGGTAGCTCTGCTACCTCGCAGTTAGGAGACCTGTGGTTCGCTTCCCGGGTCCTCCCTGTGTGGAGTTTGCATGTTCTCCCTGTGTCCTCCAGGTTCTCCAGTTTTCCTCCCACAGTCCACAGACATGCAGGTTAGGTGCATTGGCGATTCTAAATTGTCCCTAGTGTGTGTCCTGCGGTGGGCTGGCGCCCTTGCCCAGGGTTTATTTCCTGCCTTGTGCCCTGTGTTGGCTGGAATTAGCTCCAGCAGACCCCCGTGACCCTGTTGTTAGGATATAGCGGGTTGGATAATGGATGGATAACATGAGCAACAGTGGAAATGAAAATGATAGTAACAATAATAAACCTCAACCTGGAGGAGCAGATATAATTACTTCAAAATGTTTGTGATGTGCCATCTGTTGGAATAACAAATGCAATGCTTAGGTCTCGGTTATATACCATTTGGTATTGGGATTTGTAAAAGCAGTGTTAATGTTTGTGATGCGTCATCTGCTGGAATGACAAATGCAATGCACATTCTGGATGACGAGGGCGTTGTAGCACCCCAAACATGAATGCACAGATGCAAGTCCCAGGTTCAAATAAGTGATTTATTAATCAAATACCTTTCCAGGTCATTCAAATGATGCACAAGTCCGACACAATTCTTCCTTTCCTTCTATTCCTTTCTTTATTCGCCCCCTCCCCCCCAGCAAGTGTTGCCTTCCTTCCTCTCAACTGTGACTCAATGGAGGAGCTCAGATGACTTTCTTTTATGGTGGACTCGGGAGTACTGGGTGCCAGGGCATAGCCTGTACGAAGCACTTCTGGGTCTGGCAGAAGTTCCAAAAAGTAGGGATCACAAATCCCTGTGGCACCCCCGGTGGCACCTACAGAACTCAGCAGGGCTGTTCCATGGAACTGCAGTTCCCAACATGCCACAAGGGTGTCCATAAACATAGTGGCACTGCCACCTAGCATCCTGGGGGCAAATATAACCCAACATGGCTGTCTGCCCTTGTCTTTCCATTATTTTGGCCTCCTGGCTGGGTAAGGATCCTTGTACACTCCCCCGGCCGGAAACCAATCATGCTTACATTATGTCTCTGTTATATGCCGTTTGGTATGAGGTTTGTAAAAGCTATGTTAATGTTTGCGAGGTGTTATCTGTTGGAATGACAAATGCAATGCAGTTTATTCCTTTAAATGTTTGTGATGCAGGGCGGCACAGTGGTGCAGTGGTAGCGCTGCTGCCTCGCAGTAAGGAGACCTGGGTTCGCTTCCCGGAGTCCTCCCCGTGTCTGCGTGGGTTTCGTCCGTGGCGCTCCGGTTTCCTCCCACAGTCCAAAGACATGCAGGTTAGGTGGATTGGCGATTCTAAATTGGCCCTAGTGTGTGCTTGGTGTGTGGGTGTGTTTGTGTGTGTCCTGCGGTGGGTTGGCACCCTGCCCGGGATTGGTTCCTGCCTTGTGCCCTGTGTTGTCTGGGATTGGCTCCAGCAGACCCCCGTGACCCTGTGTTCGGATTCAGCGGGTTGGAAAATGGATGGATGGATGTTTGTGATGCGCCATCTGCTGGAATGACAAATGCAATGCTTATACTTCAGGGTGGAAGTGACATGACGGTACGTCTAGACCAGCAGTTTGGTAATAAACGTGTACAGTCAAACTGATTGACATGCTAACCACACCAAAACTAACCCCTAACCTTAAATTCCGTCCTATAACTAGTGGCGTTGACCTGCGGTGACGTATGGACCTTTGGCTCTGCTGTTGGATGTTATTGCCCAGAAGGTAAAAGAGCCCACTCAGAGTCAGATGGTTTTTCATCATCGGGGTCCGAAGCGCACGCGCCCCTTAGAGCTTCCATCTAATGGACTCATCCACTCGAACTTGGGACAAAATTGGTGTCAGCAGCATGCAGCCTGCCTTACGTTGCTCACGCATGTTATAAACGTTACAAATAATAAGCCGTGGTGAGCGAAACAGCCGAGCAGTCAGAGACACCTGCGGGACAGGCGGGAGTAATCGGAGAAACGGGCCGGGCGGGCATGCAGGGTCGGTTCTGAGCAGTGGGATTTTAAAGAGTCGCTCGCACGGCTTTACTGTAACCGGGGGTCGTGCAGGACTGCGGCTCTTCCAGCTGGCGACCTCTACGTTCCTTTTCCCAGACCGCCCGCCCACCCTCGTTTCACTTCGCTGGGAATCTTCCCATAAAAGCTGCAGATATAAATTGCTGTGGCGGGAGCTCGTTTATAAAATGATCAAAAACTCTAAAAATCCAATTTCTCACTCGGAGGTTTCCCGGCAACGTGCTTAATCAAGCTCTTCTATCGAGCGGGGACAAACGATGGCGGTTTCCTTCCACAGCAGCCTTAAAATAAGACCCCCCCCCCCCCATAAAAAATCCACCGCGTTCAATTAAACGTGTGAATAAAACACTAAAACGAGTAAGAGCGCGTTTTTAGTGAGCGCTAATGAACGGAACCAGGAATGGCGAGAACTGAGCGAGCAGAGCGCCTCGGTGGGCATCACGCAGAAGACCCGAATGAATGAAAGTGGTAATAAAATGAGCTCTTGGCGGGGGTCTGTTATCACAACAGCAAGTCTTTCAGCCTGTCTGTGTGCAGCTGAAGAAAGGCGCTATATATCTGTCTGCATGCATGAAGCACGCGGGACGTCGGCTGTAACGCTCGATGCCACAGTTGTCTTGTCCTTCAAATGACAGAAGAGGGTGTCTGGTACGCGATCTTACGAAATAAAAAGTTTTTACTTACGCTAAATATATAAAGCTGATTGTGTGTTTGAACCCACCTGTGCCAAATGTTACCCAGAGTCGCCATTTTTAGGGACTACGTTTCCTTCCAAAATGCTTTTACGGGGTATTTGTGGGACATGCCACAATAGGCTGCGATGGGTTGGCACCCTGCCCGGGATTGGTTCCTGCCTTGTGCCCTGTGTTGGCTGGGATTGGCTCCAGCAGACCCCCGTGACCCTGTGTTCGGATTCAGAGGGTTGGAAAATGGATGGATGGATGGATGTCACAATAGGTAAACTTGCTGCCCAGGATGGGTTTAGTCAATAACACTTTGTGGGGTCAAAAATTTACTTAGGAATCGCATCTGCACCTTCTTCCTTTCTGTTTGGTTTCCTTTCTAAACCACCTTAGTGTATTCGTGTCCGTTGGATCGCTGTGTCTCTTTCATTCCAACAGATGGCTCATCACAAGGATAAATTCCTTGTTATATATATACTCAGAAATTTGGTCCACTACAAATGTTTTAATCCAACACAAGGACAGTAGAGGCCATTGTCAAAAGAGTGGAGAAAACAATTGTGACATAGAAAAATGGAGGTTTTCTGCAGCCCAACAAAGATGGAAAGGAATGTGTTTGTGCTGGGAGAGCGAAAGTAAATGATATCAAGATTAAGAGCAGTAAACTTCATTATATCAGGTGTGTGATACTTGCTGTCTGTATAAGGTTATTTCAATTGGTCTTGAATGTTTGTCAAAAAATATGCATTTAGCATCACAAATATTTGTGATGCGCCATCTGTTGGAATGAGAGAGACATTGCGCCATCTGTTGGAATGAGAGAGACATAGTAACGGAACATACACACAAATATTTGTGGTGACAAAATTCATTACTACAAATCCTTGTAACAAATCTCTTAATAATATATTCTAATAGGGCGGCACGGTGGCACAGTGGGTAGCGCTGCTGACTCGCGGGTCCTCCCTGCGCAGAGTTTGCATGTTCTCCCCATGTCAGTGTGGGTTTCCTCCAGTACTCCGGTTTCCTCCCACAGTCCAAAGGCATGCAGGTTAGGTGCATTGGCGATCCTAAATTGTCCCGTGTGTGTGTGCGCCCTGCCCGGGGTTTGTTTCCTGCCTTGCGCCCTGTGTTGGCTGGGATTGGCTCCAGCAGACCCCCGTGACCCTGTAGTTAGGATATAGCAAGTTGGAAAATGGATGGATGGATGGATATATTCTAACAGGTGGTGCACTGCAAATGCTAACGCTGATAGGTTACTTAGATTTAAGCCTGCCTTATATAAAAATGGACAGATTGTTCTCAAGGGCGTTTGTTTGTAGGTCTGAATTGGCGTCCCGTCCGGGTCAGTACTGCGCTAAGCTCAATAGTGCTGGCATATAGGAAGTGGCGCATCACGTTCTCGGAACCGAAAAAAACGGGTAGGAAAATGAATGGATGCCAGGAGAGTGATTGAGTTGGGAAGCTACCAAAGAGCCAGCAAGACAAAGCAGACCCCCCTGTTAGACCCTTCGGGACCACCTCGGGAACTCGACATGGATGACGGATTCTAACCTGTGCCTGTCGGAAGTGCGCATTGAGCTCTGCATATCCCGTGAAAATGCCCAGGAATTAATTATGATACAAATAAGAAGTATCCAGCACTTGTGCCTTTTAGTGCGGCACACAGAAGTCAAATTTTCTCTTTCAAACCCGACGGCCCGTGCGAGTCACCGGACTCGAGAATAAAGCGCCGCACCCCCAGCCCCGCGCCGACCTTGTCTTGATTAAAAAGCCATCAGGCTGATAAGGATTTGCAGGCTACGGTGCCCCTGTTGCCATGTGATTTACTCAGCTGGTGCTAAAAAGAACACAAATTTTTCTTAATCTAAATTGAAAACTGCTCAAGTAGAAAATAATTTCCGTGCCCCGTCCACAAAAAATGCCACTGCTGGAATCCGCTCTAAAAGCGGCCGCTTGATAGCAAGGGAAGCCATCAAGGATAAATGATTACCACTATTAAACTGGGAACGATGGAAAAAATCCTTCTAACGCGTAATACGCTGCGTGTATTTATTAGGGAATCGGTAATACAACGCGCGACACGAGCAGAAAGAAAGAAAGAAAGAAAGAAAGAAAGAAAGAAAGAAAGAAAGAAAGAAAGAAAGAAAGAAAGAAAGAAAAGGCGGGGTGCCAAACGGAAGCCTTAGTCGGGTTCACTGACCCTTCATTACACATAATAAATAATAATAATAATATAATAATAAATAATAATAATAAATAATAATAATAATAATATATTATTATATATTATTATTATTAATTATTATTTAAATCATTTAACTTTACGGTTATGAGTTCCTTTGTTAACAGAAAACGTCGCGCCAGCTCCAAATGGCCTGTTTTGAATCGCACCTTTCATGGGCGGCACTTCGGCTAAACGCTTTTATGTGTCGGCTCTCTCATAATCCGCATAGTCGCTGCATGCCTTTCAGTGCGGCTAAGTGCTCGCCAATCACTGCTGGTTTTATTTGGTGCCTTTACTCGTATCCGTTACCATTAAAACGTTTTCTTTTATACAAGGCCATTTATAACGAGCAGAGTCGCTAATTCCTTCAATCCTGCCATCCACAATCAAACGCATTTAATCTAACGGAGGGTCACTGGGGACATCACGTCAAGTCAACTTTACTGTCGTGTGAAATTCTGACTGGCGCGTCTTCTCGGAACAGCTGACAATAACAATAGCAACAAAAGACACACAAATACGCCATGCACAGACGGAAATGGCACATGTATTCATTTCCCGTTGAATAAGTTATTGTAAAGTCATTGTTTTCCTTTACATCTACTTTAACCTAATATTGTTTAAATGAAGATTAAATCTTGATATGTCCAATTATGTTAAAAAAGACAAAAAAAATCCATGGGGTGCGCTTCTTTTTCACAGTCCATGCCAGTATAAGACTTTGATGGGCACCTCTATAATCTGTAAAATCTAAACTTGCATTTTACGTCAGAATTTGTCACAACGCTCTGCGCCTCCACTCAGTGACGTGCGCTATACACATATAAACGGAGCGGAATTGAACTGAATTGAGTCTTTGGGGCAGAGTCTCGTGGGGGTTTGGCGAAGTCCGATTGTGGACACGATCATCACTTTAATCTACCTGTCGATCTGTCTGTCTCAATTGCTCTGAATAATAGATACGGTAACATTCTAACTGGCATGGCCATTCAACATGCCATACACTACCAGACAAGTCAAAATAAGAATTGAGGGGCACTATATGATAGATAGATAGATAGATAGATAGATAGATAGATAGATAGATAGATAGATAGATAGATAGATAGATAGATAGATAGATAGATAAGGCACTGATATCAGATAGATATAAATCACTAGAATTAATAAATTAAATGACAAGCACTAGACAGAGAAACAAATGAAAGACGCTATATATTTACTTAACGTATATAGATAAAAATTAAAGGTATTTTAGAGTTACATAAGATTAGAATTGGGGTATAACTTATAGGTGAATTGAATAGAAACATATAGCTACATAGATAATAATAATAATAATAATTCATTACATTTATATATGAAAGGTACTATAGATAGATAGATAGATAGATAGATAGATAGATAGATAGATAGATAGATAGATAGATAGATAGATATTTGTGAAAAGCACTACACGATTAGGCAACTATAGACAATTTGATATGATAGAGAAAGTATTATGTAATCAATAAATTAAAATGAAAAGCATAGCCAAATAGGAATGAGAGACATTAAGTAAATCAGGAAGTATATAATAAATAAATAAATTAATTAATAAACAAATAAAATAAACGCATTAGACAGACAGACAAGTTCACAGTGTAAATAATGATGATAATCTTCCGATGCTAATTGATTATTTCATTATTTCTCTTGTCTTTTGTAATGCGATCCTTTTCATTTAATGTGATATGTAGCGCCTTTCATTTCTTTTCTTTTGTTTTTGCACTTTGGTCGTCATCACTAAACGCTTTTCTTTCCATCTTCTGCCCCTCTGCTCGTCGTTCGTTCTCACTCCTCTATGGAGCTTTTCCTGGCGTCATTCCCATGCTTACGTGCGTTTCATTTTACGTTTACTTTTTGTGCGCGCGCGCGCGCGTGTGTGTGTGTGTGTTGTGCCCACTCTCTGATGGACTGGTGCCCGGTCCAGGTGTTGTTCCTGCCTTTCGTCGGGTTTCTGCTCAGGTGGGCTCCAGCTGCCCTGGATTAGCCGATTAGATAGATGGATGAAGCCCTTTGTGGTGACCCTTCTCTCTTAACCCTATGAACGCCATTTCTATGATGGCACCCTTCTTACTGGCCTGTTTCATAATGTCCCTATCGTCATACTTGGTTACAAACCTCCTCAATTCAAGCGCCTTACATTTGCTGCTGTTTTCACAGAAAGCTTTTCGCACAAGTGGCGCACTAAAGCGGATATCCCCGCAACGCCCGCTGACTTTCTCAAGCAGTGCGACAAGGAGCGCAGCATCCCCGGTTTTCGGGCGGCAATCAATAACGGCAGCGTGAGGGGATAATCAGCGGAGTTTTAGGAAAGGTCACAACTGTCAAAAAAATCTCTTTCTGCTCGTTGAAAAGGTAAACACAAGTGTCGAATTGATAAGGTCACCCAAAGTGATTTATGTAGATTTTTTCAGGAAAGGCGCAGTGGGAGTTTAGCTTCGCTCCCGCCGGGCTGCTCCTCCACGAGTCAGACTGCCAGTCGTTTCAGCGCGTTAATGTAGGGGTCAGGCGCACAAGCCCGTCCGTCCATCCATTTTAGTAACCGCTTATCGATCCGGGGGTCGAGGGCAGCCTATGACGTGTGACTGGGCGAACGTTTGTGATGCGCTTGTCCTTATAGCGATAAGCAAGTGCTGGCTGTGCCCGAGGAGTCGAACTGTCACCTGCTTATCCCTGTCATTTCTGTGTTTTAATCAAATTGTGAGCCTGACAGTGACAAGTGAAGCCATTCATTCATTCTAGTGCTGGGGGAAAACGGAGAGAGAAAGAGAGGGAAGACCCCACCGTCAGAGACACGGGGTCAATAGACAGGAAAATTAAATCAGCAAGCATACAAACAGGGGGGACACACGGCAAACCCCTCGCCGACAGCGTCAGGTGGGGATTTAAAGCCATGTGATCCGTGTCGCTAGGAGTCACCGCATACGTTAAATTATAATTCGTTTACCGAGTTGTGAAACTGTGCGCCGCTTCCATCGGAATCCAACAATCATCTATCATATAGTGCCTTTCACATCTACCAAGCAATCAATCAATCATATAGCGTCTTTCACATCTATCTATTATATACTGCCTTTTACATCTATCTATCAATCAATCAATCATATAGTGCCTTTCACATCTATCATATAGTGCCTTTCACATCTACCAAGCAATCAATCAATCATATAGCGCCTTTCAAAACAACCAATCATATAGCGTCTTTCACGTCTATCTATTATATACTGCCTTTTACATCTATCTATCAATCAATCAATCAATCATATAGTGCCTTTCACATCTATTATATAGTGACTTTCACATCTACCAATCTATCATATAATGCCTTTCACTAAAAATCAATCAATCATATAGTGCCTTTCACATCTGTTATAAGGTGACTTTCATATCTACCAATCTATCTATTATATAGCGCCTTTAAAACAACCAATCATATAGCGCCTTTCACATCTATTTATTATATAGTGTCTTTCACATGTATTATATACTGCCTTGTACATCTCCCAATCTATCTATCATATAGTGCCTTTCACTAAAAATAAATCATATAGTGCCTTTAACATCTATTATATAGCATCTTTCACATCTATCTACCTATTATATAGTGCCTTTCAAAACAACCAATTATATCGTGCCTTTCACATCTACCAATCAATCAATCAATCAATCATATAGCACCTTTCACATTAATCAGTCATATAGTGCCTTTCACGTCTACCTTTTTGGAATTGTTTTTTCTGCATTGTCATTCAGTTCAGCGTCACACCCATAAAGTCAGCTAATCCCTGCAGTACGTTGATGAAGTCGGGTGCCAGACGTGGTCATCTGTCCATCTTCAGTGGACTCAGAAAGACCCCTTCATTTTCTACACATTTTGATGTGTTGCAGATTTCATTCTAAATGGATACGTTTGCCATTTTTTGCCCATCATTCCACACTCAATAACTCATAACGACAGTGCCATCAGGTTTTTGAGAAGAGTTTACAGATTTATTAAAAAAGCAAACCCTGAAGTCCCTTGTTCATGATAGGATTCAGACCCTTTGCTGTGTCCCCCCAAATTGTGCTCAGGGGCCTCCTATTTGCTTTAGTTCTCCTTGAGATGTTTCTAGAACTTGCTTGGAGTCCATCAGAGGCCGATTGAATTGACTGGACATCGTTTAGAAAGGCACACAAACACACACACGTGGGGTCTCTGTGTATAGAAGGTCCCACAATTCACACACCACATGTCAGGACAAAAGTTAAGCCATGAAGTCCATGGAACTCCCTGTAGACCTCCGCAGTGAAACTGACCAGGACAAGGAGTTCAAACCATTTCTAAAGCTTTGAGTCTTATTAGGAATGCAATGGCTGCGGGAATTGTGAAGAAGAAGAAGTTTGGAACCACCAGGACTCTTCCTAGAGTTGGCCGTCTGGTCAAAATGAGTAACCGGGCAAGAAGGGCCCAAGAAACCAACGGTGACTCTAACAGAGAGCTTCAGAAGTCCTGCGTTGTGATGGGAGAACCAGCTGGAAGGATGAACTTCTCAGCAGCTTCCCATCAATCAGGTGTTTATGGTAGGGTGGACAGATGGAAGCCCCTCTTGAATAAAAGGCAAGTGTGTGGCAATTTAATGGACTCTGAGTGCATGATGGGAAACACTCTCTGGTCTGATAAGTCTGAGGAAGACCAGCACCGCTCATCGCCTTAATTCCTACGGTGAAGCATGGTGGTGGTAGCATCGTGCTATGGGGGTGCCGGGACAGGGAGACTGGCCAGAATGGAGAGAAGGATGAAAGTGGCCAGAATGCAGAGAGGTCCTTGAAGAAAACCTGCTCCACACCACCTCAGAGTAGGGTGACCATGACCTGGAGCAGTGAGCCAAGACAGCACTGTGACAAGTCCTTGAGTGGCCCAGCCAAAGCCCATAGGACATGTGAGAGGTGACCTGAAGGTGGCACTTCACAGAAGCTTCCCATCCAATCTAATGGAGTTTGAGAGGAAGAAACAGGCGTGCAAAGCTTGTAGAGACTTTCCCAAGGAGACTTGAAGCTGGAATTGGGGGTCTTCTAATATACAAAGTACTGAAATAAGGGTCTGAACACGTCAAGGACAGAAGCAGAACCTGGACAGGGTCACGCGGTCACCGCAGGGCATTCTCACTGGCACACATGGGGCAAATTTAGAGTCACCGGTACATCTAACATGTGAGCCGTTTTTAAATATGGGAATACCTGGAGAAAAACACACAGGAGTTTATGAAGTGGTTTAGATGGCAACTGGGAGAACAACAGGAGGCAGGATCAGTGAGGCAAACTGTGGTGCCACGTGCAAATCCGGGGGGGGCTCTGCCACTGTGCACAATCGTAATCCTGTAAAGTCGCTCATTAGTGCAAAGCCATGGCAACAATCCGATTCAAGGTTCCGTTATTACTGTAGCGCGGCTGGGGAGCACGTGCTGCTGCAGAGGACCTGAGCGGTATGTTGGGGGGGGGGGATCAGTAACGCTGTAGAAGCCAGTGGTCTTTTATAGGTCTACAGACCACCAGTCTGGTGTAAAATTCCATTTCCTCAATCACTTCTACCCACAGGTCATTATGATGGTGTTAGCAGTGGGATAAGAACTAGCGAATGACCCCAAGATGGAGGGCTGTGTGAGGTAACTACTGCTGGGGGACCCCTCGAGTGTCACGATAACTCACTTCCAGATAGCCTCACGCTCTGCGACTGTCCCGGCCGATGGGATTTGTGTTACTCGAGGGAAACTGAGAGGGGGGCAGTGGAACACCCCTGGGTCCAGATCTGAAAGGGACGTGCTCTTCAGGCGGCCCTGGACTGTCTAGCGGTCTGCGATGATAAGCAGCCCCATGAGTAGCGTGGGGGGCCACAGACACAGCATTTAGAGAGAACACTTCGTACTCATCTGCCGCCTGCTAAATTCCTGATGTGTGACCACTGGTGAGGCTCAGATGAGGACCCTGGCTGTGGAGCGGCTCACGGAGTGTGGCATGCAGGTTGGTCCTTACCCCAGATAAGTGGACCGAGATGGGGTCGGGGGGGGCGTGTGTGTGCAGGCAAAAGAAACGAAGCAGTTGGGAACGTGTGCCGCTGCTGAATGACCTCACTGGCATGGCGTAAGAGGAATGGCCTGGCATAAAATGGCTGGTCCTTCAGCCCTCTCAACCCCGGGTCATTACATTGGTGGCAGAGGTGGGATAGAGAAGTGACTAATGACCCAGAGGACTGGTTTGAGGACACTGGACGTTCCTTCACGTTCATGTTACCCTTAAGGAGGAGGGTTGTGAGAAGCTGACTATATAAGACGCCCGGTGGCACAGACACAGCACTTAGAGAGCACTTAGACCAGTTTTCTCTGCTACAAAAGCCCATCTGCCCGGAAGTATGGCTGCTGGTGAACATTGGATGTGGACCCTAGCCTTCGGTCGACCCACCTAAGTAGAGTGAGATGAGGTTGGGTGGCGTGTGTGTGCAGGCAAAAGAAACAAAGCAGTTGGGAACGTGTGCCACTGCTGAAGACCTCAGTGGTAAGGTGGAAGAAGAATGGCCTGACATGAAATGGCTAATTCTACTCCTTCAGCTCTCTCAACCTCTCAAGTTCATATTACCCTTAAGGATGAGCGCTGTGAGACCAGGCCCAGGGTCTGCACCGGAGAGGAACATTCATTTCAGGTGTCCAAGGGAGCTGGAATACCTGAAGAAGCTGACTACATAAGACACCCGGTGGCACGGAAACAGCACTTAGAACGTTTGTCTCTGCTACAAAAGCCCATCTGCCCAGAAGTATGGCTGCTGGTGAACATTGGATGTGGACCCTAGCCTTCAGTCGACCCACTTAAGTAAAGTGAGATGAAGTCGGATGGCGTGTGTGTGCAGGCAAAAGAAACAAAGCAGTTGGGAACGTGTGCCACTGCTGAAGACCTCAGTGGTAAGGTGGAAGAAGAATGGCCTGACATGAAATGGCTAATTCTACTCCTTCGTCTCTCTCACCCCCGGGTCATTATATTGGTGGCAGAAGTGGGATAGAGAAGTGACTAATGACCCGGAGGACTGGTTTAACACTGGAGGTCCCTTCAAGTTCAGGTTACCCTTCAGGATGAAGGTTATGAGAGCACCCCAATTCTAGTCCTTCGTCTCTCTCACCCCCGGGTCGTTACATTGGTGGCAGCGGTGAGATATTGAACTGCCTGGTTTAATACTGGATGACCCTTAAAGATGAGGGCTGTGAGACCAGGCCCAGGGTCTGCACCAGAGAGGAACATTCATTTCAGGTGTCCAAGGGAGCTGGAATACCTGAAGAAGCTGACTAGATAAGACGCCCGGTGGCACGGAAACAGCACTTAGAACGTTTGTCTCTGCTACAAAAGCCCATCTGCCCGGAAGTATGGCTGCTGGTGAACACTGGATGTGGACCCTAGCCTTCAGTCGACCCACTTAAGTAAAGTGAGATGAAGTCGGATGGCGTGTGTATGCAGGCAAAAGAAACAAAGCAGTTGGGAACGTGTGCCACTGCTAAAGACCTCAGTGGTAAGGTGGAAGAAGAATGGCCTGACATGAAATGGCTAATTCTACTCCTTCGTCTCTCTCACCCCAGGGTCGTTACATTGGTGGCAGCGGTGAGATATTGAACTGCCTGGTTTAATACTGGATGACCCTTAAAGATGAGGGCTGTGAGACCAGGCCCAGGGTCTGCACCAGAGAGGAACATTCATTTCAGGTGTCCAAGGGAGCTGGAATACCTGAAGAAGCTGACTAGATAAGACGCCCGGTGGCACGGAAACAGCACTTAGAACATTTGTCTCTGCTACAAAAGCCCATCTGCCCGGAAGTATGGCTGCTGGCGAACATTGGATGTGGACCCTAGCCTTAGGTTGACCCACTTAAGTAGAGTGAGATGAAGTCGGGTGGTGTGTGTGTGCAGGCAAAAGAAACGAAGCAGTTGTGAATCTCCGTTCCTCCGTCTTCCTCACCCCCAGGTCGTTACAATGGTGGCAGCGGTGGGATAAAGAACTGACTAATGAACTGGAGGACTGGTTTAACACTAGAGGTATCTTCAAGTTCAGCTTACCCTTCAGGATGAGGGTTATGAGAGCACCCCAATTCTAGTCCTTCATCTCTCTCAGCCCCGGGTCGTTACAATGGTGGCAGCGGTGGGATAGAGAACTGACTAATGACCCGGAAGACTGGTTTAACACTGGACGTCCCTCCAAGTTGATGATACCCTTCAGGATGAGGGTTGTGAAGAGCCCCCCAAGAGACAGGCTGGAATAGGTGAAGAAGCCGACTATATAAGCAGCCCGGTGGCACAGACACAGCACTTAGAGAGCACGTAGCCCACTTGTCCCTGAAACATGTCTGCTGGTGAGCGTGGGATGTGGACCCTGGCCTTGGGTTGACTCATGGAGCGGAGGGGTTGCCTTTGACCGCCGGGTGAACGGGTGAAGACACAGTTGGCCGGCGTGTGTGTTCAGACAGAAGGACAAAGCAGATGTGAGCGGACGACCTGATCAATGCAGAATAAGCCAAGGGTCTTTTTCAGGGCCACGTACCACCAGTCTGATGTAACCTCCATCTTCAGAAATCCCCTCCAAGGGTCACCGCATTACTTTATGTCACCAGCCCAGGTGGGTAACCATAAAATGGTGAGGTCTCCCCCAGCCAGTAGGGGTCTCCACTGGGCCACCACAGACAGATCAGTGTTGCTTATCAATATTGAGACGCCAATAATATAAAAGGGGGCGTAGCGCCTGAGCGAGCGACGCAAAGACTTTAGACATAAAATATCGACAGGGGGCTTTTATGAGGCAGATTTGCAAACATCTAGAGATGTCAATGGCCAAGCTCAGCAGACCACGTCTGATGGAACAAACTAATGTTCAGTGACAGACCCTTCCATTAACCCTGTGTGAGGGGGTCCTATAATTAAAGTCCCAGTGCCGTAATGGTTTTGCTCCTCATTGCGGGATCTGCTGACTGGTGACAATGACAACACAGACATTTTGGGGGGGTGGCGACAAATTAAAATCGAACTTGGAGGCTGTGATAGAGATGGAGCAGCAGTGTGGCTTGTTCTCTCGACAACGTAACCTAATTGCATTGCGGTGCTGGAAATCTTGTGGCCGTCGCCCGACTTCTCTCATTCTGCTCGCCGGCGTATCAGTCATGTTCCGTGCCGAGGACATTTTCATTTCACAGGTCACTTCATTTTAATTATCAGGAGTCCTAATTTCATCACTGTTTAAATTGCACGATTGAAGGTTTATAAAAATCCCATTAACCTTTTCTTTTTTTTCTTTTCTTTTTTTTTTTTTTAATCGGCCCCCTTTCTTCATCAGTGAGGTGTGATCTCCGGGAAAAAAATACAAAATAAACGGGAAGAATGGAAACCATTGGAAGAAGTGCAAGTGTTTCTAAAAGAAGGGGGTCAAGAGAAGTCACTTCGGGAGGAAATGACACCCGTGTTCATCTGGGCGGCGAAACAGAACGGGAAGCGTCGGCAGTCTGAGCGGCCCGGGCGTGCGGGAGGTCTTTCAGGGTCTTCAGAAGGTCTGCGGACCCCTTTGCTTTTTACACATTTTGTGCTCGGATCATTTTAGATTCTTCTTGGTGGTCATCAAGCAGTTTTTGTATTTAAAAATCTCACACTGAGATGAGTCTTCGGACCCTTCACACTCCTGGATTTGGGGGGGGGGGGGGGGGGGGGGATTTCCTGCCATTCGCCCCTCAAACTCTGTCATGTTGAATGGAGACCATCGGATTTCTCTAGAGATGTTCTATTGGGTTCAAGTCCGGGCTCTGGCTGGAGCTCCTAGGAAACTTTCCAGAATTGTCCCTTAGCCACTCCAGTGGTCTCCTTGCTTTGTCCTGTTGTTCTGCCTAGTCTGAGGTCTACCACTCTGTAGCAAGTCTTCACTAAGGATATCTCTCAGCTTTCCCTCCGCCCTGACCAGCCTCCCGGTCCCACCAGGCGCGGGTGATGAGCAGGTGCCTGGTGTCCTCCAGACATGATGCCAATCTTGATTTCAGCAGACCAGGGGGTCTTGTTTCTCACCGTCAGGTGCCTTTTTGCCCTCATGTGTCTTTTCCTGTCTGGCCACTCGCTCATAAAGCTCAGGTCGGTGGAGTGGTTGTCCTTCTGGAAGTTTCTCTCATCTCCACACAGGTTTTCTGGAGCTCAGAGCCAGAGTGACCACTGAATTGTTGGTTACTGAGGCCCTCCTGCTCCCGATTGCTCCGTCTGGACAGGCGTCCAGCTCTAGGAAGAACTGTGGTTGTTTCGAAACTTCTTCCATTGAAGAATTATGGAGGCCACTGTGACCTTGGGAACCTTCGATATGTCAGACAGGTCTTGGTGGCCTTCAATAAATCTGGGCCTCGACACAACCCTGTCTCACTGCTCTCTGCAGGAACTTCAACTGACGCTTCGCATCAACTAAGCCACAGGATGTGATGCTGTCAATATGGCCGCGCTCACGTTTTAAATTATCACTCACTGGATAACATTACTTGAACTTGTCACCTACTAACACGTCTTTTTATATGTCAACAGTTTTGTTGTCTTTGAATTATAAATTTGATTATCCACCATGCTAAAATGATAAGCATCTCTGTGAGCATCTAGTTGCTATGTAATGCAGTTCATTACTGTAAATGTTTGTGATGTGCCATCTGTTGGAAAGACAAATCCAATGTATTTTATTACTATACGCATTACAAAATACCTTCCAGTAGATGGTGCACTGCAAATGCTAATGCTGAGGTCTTCATTGATTACTTATATTTCTGTCTGTCCAGTCTCCACATCTCTGTCATTCCAACAGATGGTGCATCACAAACATCAGCACTGCTTTTACAAAAACCATACCAAATGGCATATAACAGATACACTATCTGTTGGAATGACAAATGCAATGCATTTTATTACTATAAATATTTGTGATGTGCCATCTGTTTGAATGAAAAATCCAGTGCATTGTATCACTGCATGCGGTACAAAATACATTAAATAGATGGAGCACTGCAAATCTTAATGCTGAGGTCTTCATAGACTACTTATGTTCCTGTGTGTCTGTCCAGTCTCCACGTCTCTGTCATTCCAACAGATGGTGCATCACAAACATTAGCACTGCTTTTACGAATACCAACGGATGCACCATCTGTTGGAATGACAAATACAATGCATTTTATTACAATAAATATTTGTGATGCACCATCTGTTGGAATGACAAATGCAATGCATTTTATTTCACTAAATATTTGTGATGTGCCATCTGTTGGAATGACAAATACAATGCATTTTATTACAATAAATATTTGTGATGCACCATCTGTTGGAATGACAAATACAATGCATTTTATTACAATAAATATTTGTGATGCGCCATCTGTTGGAATGACAAATGCAATGCATTTTATTTCACTAAATATTTGTGATGTGCCATCTGTTAGAATGACAAATACAATGCATTTTATTACAATAAATATTTGTGATGCGCCATCTGTTGGAATGACAAATACAATGCATTTTATTACAATAAATATTTGTGATGCGCCATCTGTTGGAATGACAAATGCAATGCATTTTATTTCACTAAATATTTGTGATGCACCATCTGTTGGAATGAAAAATCCGATGTATTGTATCACTACATACAGTACATAATACATTCCAATAGATGGTGCACTGCAAATGTTAATGCTGAGGTCTATGTTGATTATTTAGATTTCTGCCTGTCCTAAATGGGTTGCACAGCTAGTCCTCACATGAAAAGGAATTGAAAGGGGTGAAGTCCACCAATAATAATAATAATAATAATAAACTTAATTATCCACCAGAAACATTAAGGGTGCATCTGTCTGTGTATTCATGTGTCTGTCCAGTTCCTATGGCTCTGTCATTCCAACAGATGGTGCATCACAAACATTTTTAGTAATATAATGCATTGCATTTGCCATTCCAACATATGGTACATCAGAAACATTAGCACTGCATTAATGACTCCCATACTGAATGGCATATAACAGATATGTCATCTGTTGGCATGACAAATATAATGTATTTTATCACTATATGCATTACAAATTATACTCCAATAGATGATACACTACAAACATTAACACTGAGATCTGTGTCGATTACTTAGATTTCAACCCATCTTAGATGGGCAGCACAGCTAGTGCTCTCATAAAAGGAATCAAAAGGGGTGAAGTCCACCAATATAATAATAAACTTGATTATCCACTATAATGAAAGGATAAGTGTCTGTATTGTATCTGTGTGTCTGTCCATTTGACATGGCTCTATTATTCCAACATATGGCACATCAGACATTTGTAGTAATACAACATATTGCATTTGCCTTTTCAACAGATGGCACATCACAAATATTAGCGATGCTCTAAAAAATTCCATAACAAATGCCACATAACAGATGCACCATCTGATGGAATAAAAAATGCAATGTATTTTACTACTTTAAGTCATGCATTGCAAAGCACATTCCAACAGATGGTGCACTGCAACCATTAATCCAGAGATCTACATTGATCAGTTAGATTTCAGCACATCTTAGACATGCAGCACAGCTAGTCTTCATATAAAAGGGAATCAAAAGGGGTGAAGTGCACCAATATATGAAGCACTTGATTATGATTTATACACACGTAGGCAGCAGGGTGCGAGGGATTATCAGCAGAGGCTCCCGTGGGCTGTTGATATTGCGTATTTACTTGTGAAAAAACTTCCCAGAACTATTTACAGTGGTTTTTGCCCATAGAGGGAATGAGGAAAGATTTCATTTCCAGGACTTGAAAGTGTTTGTGTAAGCGTTTCATTAGGATCCATAAGGTCAGCGCTGGCGTAGGTGGAGGTTGGCCTTTCAAGGGGTGAAGTCAACCCGTGTAATGATAAACCGCAGTATGAATTCTGAGCACAGAGGCGCCACGTCCTGGGGGATCATCAATCAATGGAGGCAACCGTGGATGGAAAAGCTAAGGAGCTGTTGATGGTGCGCATGGCTTGTACCTCCTGTGGACGTTATAATAGGTTTGAATGGTTCAGAAATGGTCATCTAAAGTACAAAGAACTGTGTGTTAGAACAGCGTTGGTGTTGTGCAGGAGCGGTGGGCAACCTCTGCATCTGGTCACTGTTCAAGGAGTGATGTAGAGGTAGGTGGTCCACTCCTACAGGTAGCTGGGGGTCCACATCAGTGACATGTTGGACTGAACTAGAGAAGAACAGGACAGAGTAGCCTCTTCTTCCTTGGGAGTCTGCGTTCCTTTAATGTGAGTAATGACATCCTTCCCATCTTTTAGAACATTGTGTTGGCCGGTGTGGTTTGTTGGACCGTATACAGTATTTATCTATCTAGTTATGTATTCATTTATGTAAAGAGTTTCTGTTAAAAGCCAAACTTCTCCCTCAGGACAAATAAAGTTCTATCTGTGTATTATATAGCACCTTTCATATCTATCTATATACATATACAAACACACACTGTGAATATGCACATTTATTTGTCATATAGGGCTTTTCACATTCATCTGTCTTTTATATAGTGCCTTTCACATCATCAATCTATTTTTATATAGCACCTTTCTATCACGCAGTTCGCTTCCCGGGTCCTCCCTTCGTGGAGTTTGCATGTTCTCCCCGTGCGTGGGTTTCCTCCCACACATGCAGGTTAGGTGCATTGGCGATTCTAAACTGTCCTTAGTGTGTGCTTGGTGTGTGTGTGTGTGTGTACCCTGCGGTGGGATTGGCTCCCCGTGACCCTGTGTTAGGATATAGCGGGTTGGAGAATGACCGACTGACCTTTCTATCAATCTTTTATACAGGGACTATCATCCATCCATTATCCAACCCGCCATATCCTAACTACAGGGTCATGGGGGCCTGCTGGAGCCAAGCAGAAAACAAACCCCGGGCAGGGCGCCAACCCACCGTAGGGCGCGCACACACACACCCTCACACACTAGGGACAATCTAGAACCGCCAGTGCACCTAACCTGCATGTCTTTGGAGTGTGGGAGGAAACCGGAGTACCCGGAGGAGAACAAGCAAACTCCACACAGGGAGTGGAGCGAACCCGAGTCTCCTAACTGCGAGGCAGCAGCGCTAC
Organism: Erpetoichthys calabaricus; assembly: GCF_900747795.2. Classification (NCBI taxonomy): domain Eukaryota; kingdom Metazoa; phylum Chordata; class Cladistia; order Polypteriformes; family Polypteridae; genus Erpetoichthys; species Erpetoichthys calabaricus. The sequence goes on along the minus strand of NC_041403.2, from coordinate 165,385,953 downwards.
CCACTGCGCCACCGTGCCGCCCGTGACTATCATCTATCTATCTGTTTGTAAAGGCTTGGGCGTAAGGTCTGTTTAGGCGAATGAAATCCTGTTCTTTATTAAGCCATTGAGGAGTGGCGTCCCCTTAGTGGGGATTATCCAGAGAGGGTCCCATGCGATCTCAATGTTTGCGCGTTCCTGAGGGAGTTGTGTCTTTCGCCCGCGCCTCCGTCGTGTTTCCGCGTGCCCGCTGCCCTGTCCTTCATGTAGCGTGTGGCGCGTCCCTGCGTCGCCGCTTGTAGTGAATAGAAACTGATGGCCACTTTGACTTTCGTGCCAGACATGAGGTGTGATCGATCGGCCGGTGTTTTCGCGACCGCCCGAGGGGTGCGTCGGCTTTTTTTTTTATTTTTTTGTCAGTCATGCTGCGTGCAGCGCGTACTTCTGAGAACGAGCGGCGGGTCTGTGCGAAGAGGTCCACGGAGGCGCGCACGACCGTACATTTCCAGTGGGGTGATGCGCGCTGCCGCGTCTTCGCCAGCCCACTTGAGTCATGAAGAGGATCGTCCAGTCGGGCTGCCGGCCTGATCGCCTGTGTCTTGTTTATCAAATCTGGTAAATTGACCGAATGCACGGAGGCACTTCTGATGAAATCAGGCACTCAGGGTCGGCTCAACCAGGTGGTCGCCTAAGACGACAGCATTTTGGGGTTAGACTTTATAAACGATACAAACTTTGACTTGAGAAAATTCGGACTCTTTGAGATTATTTTCGCGTACTTGTGATGTTTGGCCTTAACGTCCCACGACCTCCAGGTGGTCTTCCAACTTCTAGGATGTAAAGTTCTTATCGTTTCTTTATTTCCTTTAGGTGCAGGTCCGTAGTGTTGGGGTTGTCTTCAAGTGAGCTGAAATATCATTAACGGGGGCTTTACAACATAGATAATAATCCAACAATAACAGGAGCAACACCAATAATGATAATGATGAGAATGATAATCTTCAAACTGGCCTAGCATAGAAAATACAGACATGGCAAAATTAAATTAAATAATCAAATCGGCATCAGGACTTGAATGCTTTGTTAAAGGCTGATTTAATTCAAACTATAATCATATCCCATATTGACGTACATTAAAACATGCGTTAAAACTTAGTAAATTATTACTCTCCTTTGTTCACCACCATCTATGTAATTCTGTGAGGTTTATTCTTGGCACACTGAAAAAAAACAAATCTCCATGTGATCCATCTCTCAGTGGAAAAACTCGGAAGCTATCGACTGAATAGTTATTTTCCATTATTTGCATATACAAGGAAAAAAGGAATTATGGGTAATTATGGGTGTATTATGTTTGTGTTGTGAACTAGGAGTCTCAAAGCACACAAACCTTAATCAGTTCCAAAAGAACTTTCAGAAATGTCCACTAGAGGGGGATACCACTTTCAAACCCCGGCTATTAGTCAGGGCAAAATAAAAGAGAAATAGTTTATTTTCACAAAAATACACTGAAACAAAAGCAAGATTTGTATATGTTGGAAGATGGCCAGTGCCTTATGAAGTCCAAATGTCACAATGTGATTCTGATGAAGACTACTAGAGGTGCCAAAGACAGAGGGCATTAAAGGAGCCCACCCACAGCCCTTAGACATACCGATGGTAGTAATATACATTCTCTTCCAGGTTTTTAATCTCTGTTCATCTATCCTCATCTGTTCTACTCCCTAGCCTCATCTTGACACAAGATTTTCATCGACTAAGCAATGTGCAGAAACTATTAAAAAGGCAAATAAAATGTTAGGTTATGTTGTGAAAACTGTTGAATATCAATCAAGAGACATTGTGCTTAGACTGCATAATGCACTAGCGAGGCGGCATCAGGAGTGTTATGTGCAGCTCTGGTCACCTCGTTACAAGAAAGGGAGCCGTGCAGGGGAGGTCAGTCACGCAGGTGCCCCCCCAGGACCTATGGACACATTATATATTAATAAACACATATACAGTACAGGGGTGGGCAAAAGTAGGTTTACAACCGTGACTATGCGAGACACAGAGTTTAGTCAGTCAGTCAGTCAGTCAGTCAGTCAGTGTCCAACCCGTTATATCCTAACACAGGGTCACAGGGGTCTGCTGGAGCCAATCCCAGCCAGCACAGGGCGCAAGGCAGGAACAAATCTTGGGCAGGGTGCCAGCCCACCACAGGGCACTCACACCAAGCACACACTAGGGACAATGTAGGGTCGCCAGTGCACCTAACCAGCATGTCCTTGGACTGTGGGAGAAAACCCACGCAGACACGTAAGGACAAACACAGAGTTTATTTTTGCATTATTATTTAATTTATTTCTATTACTTGTCTTCATTCTAAAGCTCTTGATTTAATAAACCTATTGCAATAATCATAACCTACATATTTTTTTTCCATACAAACAACTGTAAACCTATTTTTGTCCACCTCTGTATATACACACATATACATATAAAGTACATATGCACACTGTAAATATAAATACACACACATACATACATACATACATACATATACATATCTATACACACATACCTATTGTAACAAAAGGCACTATACCAGCGCTTGGCCCAGCACAGACAGACACGGGAGGCACACTAATAAGTTTTTATTTTTTCTATTTCTTCCCTGTTTCCTACAGGCATAACAAGCACTAAGTACACACGATATTTATTCTTCTCTCTGTCTCCTTCACTCCTCTCCAGCAAGCTTTGTCTCCCTCCTCCCGACTCTGGCTCCCAGAGTAGTGTCTGCTGGTCCCTTATACTGTATAGGTCACCAGGAGGTGCTCCAGGTGCTCGTTGGCCCACTTCTGGGTGGGCAGAACCGACCACACGGGCCCAGGGACAGTTGTAGAACATCCTGGTGTCGCCTTTAATGAACTCCAATTCCCATGATGCCCTTTGGGAGTCCGAGGTATCGCTGCCATCTAGCATTCCGGGGAGGTGATGCTCTGTCCACACTTGCTCCCCCGGTCCTTCCAAGGGCCCCGGCCACCGATGACAAAATATATACACATATATATACACGGGCGGCACGGTGGCGCAGTGGGTAGCGCTGCTGCCCTCGCAGTTGGGAGATCTGGGGACCCGGGTTCGCTTCCCGGGTCCGCCCTGCGTGGAGTTTGCATGTTCTCCCCGTGTCTGCGTGGGTTTCCTCCGGGCGCTCCGGTTTCCTCCCACAGTCCAAAGACATGCCGGTTAGGTGGATTGGCGATTCTAAATTGGCCCTAGTGTGTGCTTGGTGTGTGGGTGTGTTTGTGTGTGTCCTGCGGTGGGTTGGCACCCTGCCCAGGATTGGTTCCCTGCCTTGTGCCCTGTGTTGGCTGGGATTGGCTCCAGCAGACCCCCGTGACCCTGTGTTCGGATTCAACGGGTTGGAAAATGGATGGATGGATGGATATATATACACACACATATACGCATACACATACATATACAGTATACAGTACTACATAGACATATATCTCTATCTGTCTCTGTTGTCTCGTGTGTGTGCATTGGAGGCATCTTAAGGTCTCTAGTGAGATTGGGATTTAAAAAGGGAAACTGCATGGAACTTTGCCATTGCAGTTTTATGCATCTGTATGTTTTTGTGCCTACGCGCATTTCTAGATTTGTCCGTACGCCATGTTTTAGGGTGTATTCTACACATGGTGTTATACGTGAGGGCCCAGGTGATCGATGGCCCCTTTATCACTAATGTCATCACCGGTGCCCGTCCTCCTGGACCTGCCTCTTCCTAACATCATCCTTCACAACCTGGAATACCAATAACCTACTTTGGTTGTGTTTGGACTCACATCTGTAAAGACATCTCCGCCACTAATCGTGTGTTTATTTACACAAAAAAAACTGTCAAGTTATATGGGGTTACAGAGGTGGTACCCCAACTGTTTATCTATGTTCTTTGTGCCACCTTACTAAATTATATTTTATTATATATATATATATATATATATATAGAGAGAGAGAGAGAGAGAGAGATTATATATCTATATATCTATATATATATATAACCAAGATATATAGATATATAGATTATATATATAATCTATATATCTATATCTTTATCTTTCTATATATATCTCTATCTCTCTCTCTCTCTCTATTATATATATATATATATATATATATATATATATATATATATAGATAGATAGATAGATAGATAGATAGATAGATAGATAGATAGATAGATAGATAGATAGATAGATAGATAGATAGATAGAGTATATATATATATATAGTGGAAGTCCAGCCCTGGACACAGACAGGCAGACACCAATGGTTCAAACACACTCGTTTATTTCCAGTTCTCTTTACCCGAAGGTCCCGCACAGCACTCAGTGCCCCAGCACCAATCACCCATAAGTCCGGGCCTTCCAATGTCTTCCTTCACTGCCTCCACTCCTATCCTCTCCTCCGAGTTTCATCCTCTTCCTCCCGACTCCGGCTGCTGACTGGAGGAAGGCGGCCCCTTTTATGCCCACCCAGATGTCCTCCAGGTGCCCCCTGATGAGGTTCCTGCAGCACTTCCTGGTATGACAGAATTGCCACATTAGCACCCAGAAGCACTCCGGGTGTCCCTGGTAATAAGTACTGATGTCCAGGGCTTTACAGTCTTCTGGGCACCCCTTGGTGGTGGCCACGGGCCCCTATAGGGTTGAGCTTCCATACTCAATTTCCGTGGCCCCCACACAAACCAGGGCAGCTGCCATCTTGTGGTCCGGGGGAGGCATAGTCCCTATCCCGGTCTTTCTCGGCGTCCCAGCTGGGCACAGCCCCCAGCCACCACCACTATATACATATATATTATTGTAAATGCCACACAGGCTGGACGGGCTTCCCAGCCAGAAGTGGGGATGGTTCCTTACCCAGATGGGATGCTCCTAGCAAGAAGACAAGCATCCCAGATGGGGAGGAGAAGGAGATTAGACCCGGAAGAGAGAGCCAGAAAGGATGGACAGGCAGCCCACCAGAAAGAGATGATGTCACTGGGGGTTTTTTATTCCCCCAGCATGCTAGATGGCAGCGGCCCTGGATTTCAGTGTCCAGTGGGAAGCCAGCAGGGCCTGCTGGGAAATGTAGTCTGGCAGAGTAGCCCTGCTGTGGTCACTGGGTACTGCAAGAGACAAACTCCCTGCTGTAATGGACCTTCGTATGACCCAGAAGTGCTTCCATCGGGCAGTGGCCCTGGCACTGGAAGGACTCCCGGGTCCTTAATAAAAGGCCCCACACTCCCTTACCCAGGCGAGTCAGAGCTGGGAGGAAGAAAGGCAACACTCAACTGGAGGAGGGCAGTGCAGTGGTAAGAATTGGAAGGAGAGTGAAACCGGTGTTTTTGTGATAGTTTGTGGTACTGTAGAAGGAAGAGGGTTAAATAAACCATCCTGTATTTGCACCCGGGACTCGTGTTAGGGGTTTGGGCCGTTGACGCCCTGGAATCCTTCACAATATATAGATATAGTTAAGGGGAAGTGCATGTAGGGCTGAAGCCGGGGAGAACGTCTTTATGCAAACAGTTGGTGGAATCTGGAACAAACTACCAAAGACATGGAGTTGAAGAAGAAACCTTGACAACCTTTAAGAAAGATCCAGATGAGATCTTGAGACAGCGTAGCTATTAGTTGGATGGACAGAGTGGTCTCCTCTCGTTGGTCACATTTCTTATGTTCTTGGGCTCCTCAGCACAGGGCGGGTGTCAAACTTCGAAATGCAAGCTGAATTTTCTCAAGTTGTTACTGAAGTGCTATGGGCCATCCGTCTTGTGCACCAGCACAACGGGACTTGGTCGCAAGGAAGGCTAAGCAAACTGTGATATATTTAATATAATTATTTTTGTTTTTCTGGAGGCCTTTTCTTGTTCAGGAAAATAAATGACAATGCAGGCTGTTATCGAGGACGAGGGTGTCAAGAGAAACAAACAGGCAGATGCTTCATGAGCTCGGTCACGGCGTCTTCAGATTTTCATACTGCAAGGACCGAAGGTGCAGGAAGGGGGTATCCTTGATGGAGCCCACGTCTGTGTTTCCCGTCTGGAAGCTTTCACATTTCCGCCACAGTATCATGGGCTGACTATACAAGGAGATTCATGGCATTAATATAAAAAAAATTGTTTAAAAATACAGTATATGTGGCCCTAGATGTCCCAAAGGTGAGGATGCAAGGCTATAATGAAGCCCCCGTCTATCAGGCGGCATGGTGTGCAGACTTTCAAAGCATAATTTACTGCGTGTGTGCACAGACATGGTGTGACTCATGCTCTGAATCTGCCGCGTTGAAAATCTATTAGGCTCCACGACTGAATCCCCTTAGCATATTAATAAAGCTTATCCATTATTTATAAGCAAAGTAATATCTGCTGTGTTGTACAGGGCGATGCACAAGCACGTCCATGCGCCCTTTCGGCCGCTCCTGTCAGAGCCTCGGCTTCTTTTGGTTCTGGCAGGTCAGACAGAAGAAGCGCGGGTGGGTGTGCGGCTCGCTGATTATGCGTGGTCTTCCTCCGCCCGAGCACAAGGAGCGCATCTCTGGCTCAACTTGCAGGGGGGAAGCCTTTAGCTCTTCAGTTGTCTTAGGGAGCAGGCCCCCCTGCTACAACCCGGTTTTATTATAAACTGAAATCCGTGGTCACTTCCGTCCCAACGCTAGGGTTTTGCATTCTGCGTGTGGATTCCTCCCATCTACCCAACTCTTCGGTGCAGCCCTGCATCTGCCCCACGAGTGCTAGCTGTGGCTTACTTTCCTCTCAATTATTAAGCATCAAGTGAGCCACCATACATATTTAATTTCTATAAATATTTACCATGTTTTACTTTGGACGGCGCCGACTGCGTGATTCAAAGGCACAAAAGCGTCTCCTTTCAAAGGAAACCTGTAGTCAAGGCTGTCAGTTGCCTGGCAGCCACGTCTTGTGTAGTGCTCTGCAAACAGCTCGAGCGCTGAGGGGGACGCAGATGTAGCGCACTCTTAATAATCTTGCGAGGCTTTCTATTATTCAAAATCAATAAGAAAATCTGTTAGACAGACCAGAAGGCGGACGTCGGCGAGAAAAGTGGGAATTAAATGACGCTCGCCCCAATTCGTTTTCTCTTATTTACATCCTCGTGCCGCGCCCTCAGTCCGGTAAGAACGGGATCGTTTTTCCAGTGCCCTCACGGATGGTGCGATTTCCTCATTGCCATACCACATTCTATACATCATTCCCCGCTATTTAGCGACTTGTTCCCATGGCTTATTACCAAATCTCCAAAGTTCCTTTTCTCACTTCCAAGTCATGTCATACAAGGTGTGACCACAAGGCGGCGCCACTGAGCCCCAAACAGCAGGCACAACTTAACCAAGCACAGTTAACAGATGAAATACAAAGATTTTTATTGCCCAGGAAGACACATTCACAGCCTTTTTAACAATCCCACAATAATAATAATAATAATTCATTACATTTATATAGCACTTTTCTCAGTACTCAAAGCGCTATCCACACAGAGAGGAACTGGGAAGCGAACCCACAATGTATTTATCATTAATAAAGCAGCGCCATCTTCCCCTTGCACATGAGTTTTTGCTCTCTGCATCCCGACTCCGGCTCCGCTGGATGAGGCAGAGCGGCTCCTTTTATGTTGAACCTGGGAGCACGTCCTGGGTCATGGCATTGCATGCCCAAAAACACTTGACCAAAATAAGACGGTCCATTCTTCACATCTCCCCTCTGTGGCACCCAAGAACCTCGACAGGGTTACCCTTCTGTAGTACAATGCCCAGGCAGCCCTGCGGGTGACCATACTGGGTTCGAGCCAGGGGAGCACTGCCACCATTCACGCTGTTGGATGAATTGTTCAAAGGGTCCACATGTCCCTTTGCCATCCATTATCTGATCACCACAACTGGGACAGAAACCATCCTGGCCTGGCCTTGTCTCTCCATTCTTGTGCTCCATCCGTGCCAGTTGGGATGCCAGTCCATCGTGGACCTCAGATCCTCAAATAAAGGTGGGTCATACAGAGCAAGTTCCGCTTTTCCATTTTGGTTTTGTTTTCAAATAACAGCTTCTCGGTGATGACACTGGTGACTTTTCATAGCAGTGCTCATTTGTCCACGTTCATTTCTCTCTTTGTTCTCGTTCATGCATTCTGTATCCTGTATTAAGTGCCTTCCGTGATGCACCTGACGCCCAGCAGATGTCGCTGCTCTTCTCCATATGTAGCATGTCCTCGTTCCTGCATTGTGTATCCGGGTGTCTTGTCATGCACGTCACTCTGTCTTAAGCAACTTCTGCAATGTGCTGGACGCCCAACAGATGTCGCTGCTCTTCTTTTTACTTTTTCCTATTACAGAGTTATTGATCATCGAATATGACGAACAAAACATAAAAAAGGTTTTGATTATGAATTCTGAACACATGTGTACCGTTTCCAGGGGGATTATGTGTTATCAGGCCATAAGCTTTCAATTAATACCAAGATCAAGGCTCCAGCAGCCAGATGCGGGCCCCTGCTTCTCCATCTTTCTCGTTCTCGAATTCTGACATTCGGAAGATGCCTCTGCTTTTCGTCTTATTAGTTGTCCTATTATGGTCTTCTTTATCTTTCCGCTGTGTCATTCCATTCACCTCTAACTAACCTCTAGTGCAGGTGAGTTTGGCGAGCTCGCCGTTACGTCTCCTTTTCTGCAATGCCAGTGCGTGTTTTTGGTCAAGATGAAGATCAAGGTTCAAGCCTCAGGAGTTTGCCGTTAATCACATGACAGGCCGACAGAGCTTAGCGTTATATTTATAGAGATTTCAATTCGGAGTTCCACTCAGGGTCCCATCCTGACCGCCTGCCTCCTCGCTCTCCCACATTCCTGGTGCTTCTCCTTTTTTTTATTATTCCTCCCGTTTTCTTCCTCCATCTTCCCCTTTCAGTCTTTCTCAGACTCCTTCAATGTTTCTCGCACCCCAGAGCATTAATGAGGAAGTCGGCTGAACTGCGCACATCTGCGTGCGAACGCGAGCTCCGCCAATCCCCTCATCAACACCCCAGGGGACGCTCATCCACGCTGCCATGGGCGCCTACACCCTCGCCATTTTTATTTTAAAACTGCACACTGCCACGTACCTCCGTGTCACCCTACCACAACCCTCTCATGTGGTACCTCACCAAAAGCTTTCTGAAACTCCAGGTCAGTAATATCATACACTCCTCGGCTGGTCTACTGTCATGGCTTCCTCATCGAATATTAGTGAAGTGCTCTCATCCCCGTCTGCTCATCCACACACAGGCCAGCATGTCTGTGTGAGGACGTGAAACCGAGACGGCCGACGCCACGAGCGATTTCTCTTATTTACTCCTCCATTGCTACGCTCTCTAATATTCTAACATGTAATTATCGCGTTCCCTCGTGTCACCGGCCTCATCTCCAGATCCACGACTTACAGCCTCATTTATAAGATGGACTTTCATATTACGGTAACTAAATAGTTTACTCTTATGAAATTCCATCTGATACCCACAATCCTTCATTTGATTCTGAGGAGCTGCTGGCATAGGATTGCCTCCTCTCTCCCATGATTTATAATTTAATTCCCACTGCAGGCCCTTTTCATTTGCATGACTTGCCACAATTACACAATGGCGTTGGGGGAGTCAGTGGTCCAGGGCTTGAAATTACGACTTGATAACGTAATCAGACTCACGACTGTCCTCTCCTCAGATTTACCGCAGTGCCTCACCCCCGCCTGACATTTTTCTCGATGTTTATCACATTTCCTTTCCTTTCTTTACCCGTGTTTGATTTTTGTAATAATTCTGGATTTTGGTATCCTAGGATGTTTTTGTGGACTTGGAAAAGACATTCGACCGTGTCCCTCGGGGAATCCTGTGGGGGGTGCTCCGAGAGTATGGGGTACCGGACCCCCTGATAAGGGCTGTTCAGTCCCTGTACGATCGGTGCCAGAGCTTGGTCCGCATTGCTGGCAGTAAGTCGAACCCGTTTCCAGTGAGAGTTGGACTCCGCCAGGGCTGCTCTTTGTCACCAATTCTGTTCAGAACTTTTATGGACAGAATTTCTAGGCGCAGCCAGGGCGTTGAGGGGGTCCGGTTTGGTGGGCTCAGGATTGAGTCACTGCTTTTTGCAGATGATGTTGTCCTGTTTTGCTTCATCAGGCCGTGATCTTCAGCTCTCTCTAGATCGGTTCGCAGCTGGGATGGGAATCAGCACCTCCAAATCCGAGACCATGGTCCTCAGCCGGAAAAGGGTGGAGTGCCCTCTCAGGGTTGGTAGTGAGATCCTGCCCCAAGTGGAGGAGTTCAAGTATCTCGGGGTCTTGTTCACGAGTGAGGGAAGAATGGAGCGAGAGATCGACAGGCGGATCGGTGCGGCGTCCACAGTGGTGAGGGCTCTGCATCGGTCTGTCGTGGTGAAAAAGGAGCTGAGCCCGCAAGGCGAAGCTCTCAATTTACCAGTCGATCTACGCTCTTACCCTCACCTATGGTCATGAGCTGTGGGTAGTGACCGAAAGAACGAGATCACGAATACAAGCGGCTGAAATGAGTTTCCTCCGCAGGGTGTCTGGGCTTTCCCCTTAAAGATAGGGTGAGAAGGTCAGAGTAGAGCCGCTGCTCCTCCGCATCAAGAGCAGTCAGATGAGGTGGCTCGGGCATCTGATCAGGATGCCTCCTGGACGCCTCCCTGGTGAGGTGTTCCGGGCACGTCCAACCGGGAGGAGGCCCCGGGGAAGACCCAGGACACGCTGGAGGGACTATGTCTCTCGACTGGCCTGGGAACGCCTTGGGATTCTCCCGGAAGGGCTAGAAGAAGTGGCCGGGGAGAGGGAAGTCTGGGCATCTCTGCTCAAGCTGCTGCCCCCGCGACCCAACCTCAAATAAGTGGAAGAGGATGGATGGATAGATGGTGTGGTCGGTCTCGTTTTTGGACTGTTTACATTTGCCGATTGTTACTCACAATGAGGTGTGCGCTGCAGTGGCTTTTGGCCGAGTGGGAAACGAGGAGTTCAGGATGAAGATCAGCACCTCCGTGGTCCATGGTTAAGAGTTCTCCGTCGGAGTTGGAGGGTCCTTTCTGGTTCGGGACGGAGGTGCTGCCTGAAGTCGGAGGAGTTTAACTCTTTCAGTGCTGAATATTGTCCTTCCAAAAAACTTGAACTGCCTTTCCCGAGGTGTCTTCCATTTTTTTTTTTTTTTTTTCCGTGGGGAGTTTTTCGTCAACAATGGGGGGGGGGGGGGGCTGTCAAAAGGCAGGGCCTGTTAAAGCCCATCCTGGCACTCCTTGTGTGATTTTGGGCTACAACAAAAATAAATTGTATTCTGTTGTATTGTGGGGCGGCACGGTGGCACAGTGGGTAGCTCTGCTGCCTCACAGTAAGGAGACCAGGGTTCACTTCCCAGGTCCTCCTTGCCTGGAGTTTGCATGTTCTCCTCGTGTCTGCGTGGGTTTCCTCCCACAGTCCCAAAGACATGCAGGTTAGGTGCAATGGCGATCCTAAATTGTCCCTAGTGTGTGCTTGGTGCGCCCTGCCCATGGATTTGTTCCTGCCTGGTGCCCTGTGTCGGCTGAGATTGGCTCCAGCAGACACCCCCGTGACCCTGTAGTTAGGATCTAGCGGGTTGGATAATGGATGGATGGATCAACATAAAACATCTGTTGCATCATGCGGTGGATGCCAGTTTGCCATCTCCTGTGGTGGTCTTCATGTGGCGGGCCGTGGGTGGGTTAACAGCAGGAGGCACAATGCAATACGGTCTGATTTGTACCTCTTGTCGTTGTTAATGGCGGTCCTCCCCGGCAAACATTGCTGTAGGCACATCAGCTACACAAACCTGTTCAGCACCATGATATCCACGGAGTATTTTGCTTTACTGCAGTGGGTTGGCACCCTGCCCGGGATTGGTTCCTGCATTGTGCCCTGTGTTGGCTGGGATTGGCTCCAGCAGACCCCCCATGACCCTGTGTTCGGATTCAGCGGGTTGGACAATGGATGGATGGATTTTGCTTTACACATTCACTTCGATCTCTCGCCAGATGTCGATGCCATTTTTGCCATTGTCTGCTCACGCAAGCGCAGGGGAATCTCGATCAAACCAACACAGCTTAACATTCCTTCTAGAAAACAGAGTGGAACAAAAACAGAACGGGCGAGGTTTGTCACCGTTTACACTGGATTACCGCCGTCAGCCCCTCCTGTCGACAAAAGTCGACATTCGTCCTGAAAGAGTTAAAGTATCTTGGGGTTTGAAGGGAATGAGAGATCGACGGGCAGACACGCGGATGTTCTACTGGTCAGTCGTGGTGAAGAGGGCGCTGAACTGAAACGTTTTGAAACACAAAGCTCTCAGTTCACCGGTAGATGTCCGTCCCGTCCCTGTCCTCACCTAGGACCACGAGCTGTGGGCAGTCGATCACGTCCAACACTGACATCACTTCTGCCCCACTCCTGGAAGTTTCGCCTCTTCCAATCCTTCCACCATCTGATGAAGACGGATTTTGTTCACTTTGAAAGTACTTTTGGACAAAGGACGGACATCTCCTACCGAAAGGGGTTTCTTGAAACTGGCTGGAGCTCTTTTATCAGGAGGTGGTCTCAGTCCTGAGAGGCTACTCACATCTGCCTACCATTACACAGACCCTCACTGTCTATCCAGTTCCCTCTTTTTGTTTGGTTCAGAAAATAGAAAACAACTCCTATTTCAGACGTCTGCCACTCATTTTGAGGGTTTTTTTTGGGATCGTAGATCACAATTCGGTCATCGACTTTTCATGTCCCCACTTGCTTTGCGTTTTATTATTTGTGGTGTTGTGGTTCATCTACCATTTGTGTTGTGGGTCTCCTGTTGTTAGAAACACGTCCTTGGCACTCAGGAACCTCAACTAACAAAGAGGGGAGTCAAATCATCCAGCAAGAGATAATTCCCTTCTCCGAGCTGTGGATAACAAAGCTATTTTTCAAAGCGTTTGCCACGTTCTGTTTTTGATATGAAGGTTCCTCTGGATTTCGCTTCTGCTCTTGTTGTTTTTTTGACCGCGTATTGTGTCTCTCATTCTGGCTTCTTCACACATTTTTTCAATCTCCTGGCTTGGACCCGTTTCTGTTCCCGTTGCCTCACAAATATTTGCCAGTTTGCTAACATCACACTTTTATTATTCCATCGTGGTGCAGAGTTTGCATAGCCGTGGCCGTATCGCTTATGGTTGTTGCTGGTCATGTGACACAGAGGGCATGTTGGATCAGAACAGAGACGAGTCCCAGGATGGGCCGTAACACCACTTGTCGGGGGAACCACTTAAACATCTGCAGTTTCCAAAATTGCTGTCTATCATGTCGAGAGTGGACCACCACGAAGGAGACGCTTATGGGGACCTGAGATGTCCTACCCCTTTCATTATTAAATGGGGTACCTGCTTGGCCTCCATATCCTGTTTTTGTGTACAGACCTATACCCCAAAGCTTCATTCTCACTTCCAAGTGGTGTGTTCTACAAGATAAGAAAAAGAACAAAGACGCAGATCGGGGGACTGCTGTTGCCAAAAACAAAAGCAAATGTCGGGAAATGGGAGATCGGGAGCAAAATCGAGAAGCAAGACAAATCAAAAATGGTGGGCAAAGGTCTAACACCGAAACAACAAGATTTGAAATTCACAAATCGCAAAGAGGGTTCGTTGGTCCAACTGCGCCCGTGGATGACCATTTAACCCGTCATGGTGTTAGCGTCAGGGTCACGACCCCCGTAACTCCGCCCCCACCTATGGCAGCGGTGCCTTAACAACGGGTACTCAGAGTGGTGGCACCTATCAAACAGGAAAGCAGCAGAAATGGTTCAAAATCATTTTAGAAATCCAAAGCCAGATGTCGTAGCAAAGAATAATTAACAGTTGCCAAAACTCCCAAATAGGAACTCCGATATTTGATTTGTTAAACTGTGCTAATCGTCTTTTCGTGTGACTAATAAGTGGGCAAAAATTAAGTAAACAAACGCCGTGATTACCCGTGATCTTTCGTGCAGCTGCATAAAGCGGGTAATCCGTACCGTATCGGTAAAAATTAACTCATGTCGCCAAGGAAGAATTTACCACGTGTTTAAAAAATGGTGAGGTGCTGCACTTTTTACGTACAAAGACGCACTGAAACACATCGACATTCACGTCAATAAGAGGACTCGCTGCACAGAACTCGGCCCACCCGCTGTTACCGAGCAAGTCGAGGATATGCACACTTCTTTACCAGACATCTTTATTTAGATACTCAACGACAGGAAGATGCATGCAGAATTAAAGCATGAAAACGCTTCCAGACAAGAGCTAAACATCGTCCTTCTACTCTGAACGATTTGGATTTTTCCGGTGGGCTTGAGCAAGGCCCTCCACCTGCACTTGCGCCGTCCCGGGTATGACGTTAACCAAAACCTGCAAGAAAAAATTTGGGGGTTGGTGGCACTCCAGCCACACCTCACACTGTCCCGGTGTGGTGCTGAGGTGCCACCCGCTGCACTTGGGTCGTAATTGAGATCCTGAGGCGGTTCGTCGTGTATATCGCTGCTCGCTCCCAACCTGAAACACAACTGATTTTGCCAAAATTTGTGTTTTTGTGATGTGAAACAGAGTTTCGTGGTAAATTCGATTTATACAAACCATTTGGCTGCAACTCCAATCGATGCGAATCTTTTCAGGGCCGCTTCAATCCGCACAAATGATTTCCTCTTTCCCCGAGGACAGGGCAGAGTGGCAACCCCCCGAGAGGTGGCAGAGAATACCCGGAGAAGGGGGCATAAAGTGAAGGAGGGGAGGCCCAGCCACTGGCACTTTAGAGAGCACCTTGGATGCGTCTCAGCCTGCGTAAACGCCAACGAGTCTCTTGGACGTGGACCCCCGGCAAACGGGTTTTGCGGAGCGAGTAGGGGGATTGAAGCAGCTGGGAGCGCATGGAGCGGCAGAACACCAGAGTGGTGGTGGTGGAAACAGCTGCCGAAGAAGCCAAAAGGCCCCTCTTAGGGCAAACACCCCAGCAGTCGGCATGACGAGGCCAATTCCAATCCTCCGTCTCTCGCACCGAAGGGTCGTTACAATATGAATCCCCCTCACAGTCCCTCTTGATGAAAAGGTTGGAGATTCTCTCCGCTAAACTACAGTGACGCTTGTGGTTTCCTGCTCACGAGACGTCCCGTCCAGTTAAACAAACACGCAGCCAATGAAGACCTCAGCCGGGTGTGACAATAAAAATCTGTGCACGTCTTTAATACGCCTTTGATGTGGCGACTGGCACGGATAGCACAGGGGTGCAGGAACCCAACGCTGTGGAAGACTGCAACTGGGAGGTGGTGCTGGTGCTCGAGGGAATCCTGAGCGCCCGTCTCGTTAATCGAGGCTGAAGATAGAAAAAGAAAGAAAAGCCAGCGAGCCCAAATTGAGATTGAATGTCCTGGAATGAAGAAAGTCCATTAGAATGAAATGTATCATTCAGGACATTAATACCCTGTCTGCAGTGGGCAGAGCGCGAGACGGCACAGAAGTGAATACTCATTAAAGGCACTGGAGTGCATGTGGCATTTTAATTGAGACTCCGAACGCTCGGGCAATGCATCAGTGCCAGCCGAGAAAAGACAGAGCTGATGGAAGCTGACAGCAAGCTGAGCAGTCGTAGGGGGCCGGGTGGGCACGGGAGCCCAACGGAGGAGCTGGGGGGGGGGGCAAGACGTAAGCAGAAAACAGGCACACGGGTGGACTGGGGGAAGGCGTGGGAAGGGGGTCTCGAGAAAAAAAGAAAAAGGGAAGGAAGGAAAGCAAACTGAGCAGCCGGCTTGTAGTGAGAAGAACACGGAGGACCGAGAGCAACCCAAAGAGATGGAGCCGGACGATCAAAAAAACGTTATACGTGGGATTTAGATGGAGGTGGGGGAGTGTGGGGGGGGGTCAGGGTTCAAATACATAAACCCACCAGCCTCCCAACCCCCCCTCCACAATATAAAAGCAGATTTAGATGGAGGTGGGGGAGTGCGGTGGGGTCAGGGTTCAAATACAGCAGCAGCCCACCACACAGCACCATGTAAAAGGAGATTTAGATGGAGACTAAGTGCAGACCATAGGAGGTGGGGCTCAGGGTTCAAATACAGAAACCCCCCCAAGTAATAACCCACCCACCAGTTTAGAGAAGGACAGAGTTATAAAACATGACCCCGCCCACCCGATAACCCCGCCCCTCCCCAAACACACCCACCACAATGTAAAAGGAGATCTAGATGGCGGTGGGGGAGTGTTGGGGGGGGTCAGGGTTCAAATACATAAACCCACCCAAGCAACAGCCCATCAGCCCCCCAACACTCCCCCCCACAAAATAAAAGCAGATTTAGATGGAGACTAATTCCATGTCACAAGGGGGGGTGTTTAGGTTCATCTACATAAGCCCAGCCAAGCAAACCCCCCCCCCCAAACACACACACCACAATGTAAAAGGAGATTTGGATGGAGGTGGGGGAGTAGGGGGGGGTCAGGATTCAAATACATAAACCCACCCAAGTAATCCCCCCACCCCCACCCCCACCCCCACACACACCAATGTAGAGATTTAGATGGAGTCTAATCCCAGGTCAGAAGAGGTTGGGGAAGGACAGCGTTATAAAACATAAACCCGCCCCCCCCCCCCCCCAAACACACACACCATAATGTAAAAGGAGATTTAGATGGAGGTAGAGGAGTGGGGGGGGGTCAGGGCTCAAATACATAAACCCTAACCCACGTAATAATCCACCAGCCCCCCCCCCCCCCGCACAATATAAAAGCAGATTTAGATGGAGACTAATTTCATGTCACAAGGGGGGGGTGTTTAGGTTCATATACATAAGCCCACCCAAGTAACAGCCCACCACACAGCACCATTTAAAAGGAGATTTAGATGGAGTCTAATTGCAGACCACAAGAGGTGGGGCTCA
Source organism: Erpetoichthys calabaricus (assembly GCF_900747795.2). NCBI lineage: Eukaryota > Metazoa > Chordata > Cladistia > Polypteriformes > Polypteridae > Erpetoichthys > Erpetoichthys calabaricus. Next base: position 165,369,025 of record NC_041403.2, on the reverse strand, counting down.
GGGTTCAAATACAGAAACCCACCCAAGTAATAACCCACCAGCCCCCCCCCCCCACTCCTAACCCTCTCCACAGTATAAAAGCAGATTTATATACAGACTAATTTCAGGTCACGGGGGGGGGGGGGGGTTAGAGTTCAAATACATAAACCCACCCAAGTAACCCCCCCCCCACACCCCCCCCACACACTGATGTAGATGAAGTCTAATCCCGGGTCACACGGGGCTGGAGAAGGACAGAGTTATAACACATAACCCCGCCCACCCAATAACCCCGCCCCTCCCCAAACACGCCCACATCCACCATCATCCAGTAAAAAGAGATTTCGAGCCGAGGATGCTGGGACACTGTTCACATTTACACCTTTCAGCTGTTTTTATGGTGCCTTTCACAGGCGGCACAGGTTTGGACAGCAGTGCCTCTCAACACCACCCTTGAAATTGCAGTTTTGGGGGGCCATCCTTTTTTTTTTTTTAAGGCTGAAAGACACACAAACGTTTGCAGACAGTGCCCTCCAGCTCTCACTGCAGCGGTTCACAGCCGAGTGTGAAGCGGCGGGGATGAGAGTCAGCACCTCTAAATCCAAGGCCATGGTTCTCAGCCGGAAAAGAGTGGAATGTTCTCTCCGGGTTGGGAGCACAGTGCTGCCTCAAGTGGAGAAGTTCAGGTATCTCGGGGTCTTGTTCACGAGTGAGGGAAGAATGGAGCAGGAGGTCGACAGGCGGATTGGTGTGCCATCCGCAGTAATGTGGGCTCTGCAACGGTCCGTCGTGGTGAAGACAGAGCTGAGCCAAAAGGCGAGGCTGTTGATTTACTGGTTGATCCACGTTCCTACCCTCACCTATGGCCACGAGCTTTGGGTAGTGACCGAAAGAGCAAGATGGCGGATACAAGCAGCCGAAATGAGTTTTCTCCGCAGGGTGGCTGGACTTTCCCTTAGAGAGAGGGTGAGGAGTTCAGTTATCAGGGAGAGACTCGGAGTAGAGCCGCTGCTCCTCTGCATTGAGAGGAGTCAGTTGAGGTGGTTCGGGCATCTGGTCAGGATGCCCCCTGGACGCCTCCTTAGGGGGGTATTCCGGGCATGTCCCACTGGGTGAAGGTCACGGGGCAGACCCAGGACACACTGGAGGGATTATATCTCCCGGCTGGCCTGGGAACGCCTTGGGGTCCCCCGAGAGGAGCTGGAGGAGGTGGCCGGGGAGAGGGAGGTCTGGGCTTCCCTGCTTAGGCTGCTGCCCCTGCGACCCGACCTCAGATAAGCGGTGGACAATGTAAGGATGGATGGAAGGTGGGTTTACCGTCCCACTAGACGATGTGCAAAACAAGTCATTAGAACTTCAGAACAGAAGAAATTTGACAAACAAGAGGAGACCCTTCAGTCCACTTGTCACTCATTTCTTCATCAAGCTGACCCCAATATCTCATCCAGATCCCTCTTGAAGGTTATTGAGGTTTCTCCGTCAGCTCAGTGTCTCAGTAGTTTGCTCCCGAGTCCCACCACTCTTTGGGTAAAGAAGAGCTTCCTGGCTTCTGTCCTTAATTACCAAAGGTGTCCTCGAGTATGGGATTCTTGGGGTCTCCTTTATCAATGCCTTTTGAGGATTTTGAAGACCTGGATGAGGTCCCCAGGCGGTCTCCTCTGCTTCTCCGAGTCTGTCCCAGTAGGACACTTCCTCCAGCTCTGAGATGCACTCGCTTGCTCTCCTCCACCCAGCTTTGTCTTTCTTGTGACCAGAACTGCTCACAGGACTCCAGATGAGGTCTTACTTGTGTGTTGTAGTCTAAACATGACGCGCCAGGATTGATATTCACGTTGTTATGATATAAACCCAACATTTTATTTGCCTTTTTGACTGCTTTGATGATTCCTTTAGGTCACCGTCTCCATCTCGTATTTGCCCCCGTGTGGCACTTACCACTTTCCTACATTCAAATCCAGGAGTTCACCCTGCAGTCCTGAAGCTCACTCAGTGCCAATCCACCAATTCTGAGGGTAAACCCAAGAAGTAAAGGCGATTTGAAAATCATGACGCAATTCAACCCGTTCCCGATGGCTTAGGCGTGGGTCGAGCACACAGAGCGCGGGGCTCGAAGGAAGTCAAAGGAACATGAAGGCTCTGCTGCAGGACCGCACTTCTGCTGAACAACGTGCTGTAGTGAGAAATTCACTGAAGGATGAGTGAAGATGAATGGGTAGAAAGTGGGACGAATGAGTGTAACTGACCTCGGCGGGTTTGACTCAGCGGGTGGGCGTTTCCTTGTGGCGGTCGCAAGGACACCAAGAGTCACAACGTCCAAAGACAACTATTTATTAATTTTATTAGGGGGGGTCCCCAGGCACGGACACACATGTGGAGTCACAAAGAGGATCCAGAAAGTATTCACAGTGCATCACTTTTTCCACATTTCGTTATGTTACAGCCTTATTCCAAAATGGATTAAATTCATTTTTTTCCTCAGAATTCTGCACACAACACCCCATAATGACAACATGAAAAAAGTTTACTTGAGGTTTTTGCAAATTTATTAAAAATAAAAAAGATGAGAAATCCCATGTACATAAGTATTCACAGCCTTTGCTCAGTACTTTGTCGATGCCCCTTTGGCAGCAATTCCAGCCTCAAGTCTTTTTGAATATGATGCCACAAGCTTGGCACACCTATCCTTGGCCAGTTTGGCCCACTCCTCTTTGCAGCACCTCTCAAGCTCCATCAGGTTGGATGGGAAGCATCGGTGCACAGCCATTTTAAGATCTCTCCAGAGATGGTCAATCAGATTCAAGTCTGGGCTCTGGTTGGGCCACTCAAGGACATTCACAGAGTTGTCCTGAAGCCACTCCTTTGATATCTTGGCTGTGTGCTTAGGGTCGTTGTCCTGCTGAAAGATGAACCGTCGCCCCAGTCTGAGGTCAAGAGCGCTCTGGAGCAGGTTTTCATCCAGGATGTCTCTGTACATTGCTGCAGTCATCTTTCCCTTTATCCTGACTAGTCTCCCATCCCCACAGCATGATGCTGCCACCACCATGCTTCACTGTAGGGATGGTATTGGCCTGGTGATGAGCGGTGCCTGGTTTCCTCCAAACGTGACGCCTGACATTCACACCAAAGAGTTCAATCTTTGTCTCATCAGACCAGAGAATTTTCTTGCTCATGGTCTGAGGGTCCTTCAGGTGCCTTTTGGCAAACTCCAGGCGGGCTGCCATGTGCCTTTTACTAAGGAGTGGCTTCCGTCTGGCCACTCTACCATACAGGCCTGATTGGTGGATTGCTGCAGAGATGGTTGTCCTTCTGGAAGGTTTTTCTCTCTCCACAGAGGACCTCTGGAGCTCTGACAGAGTGACCATCGGGTTCTTGGTCACCTCCCTGACTAAGGCCCTTCTCCCTCGATCGCTCAGTTTAGATGGCCGGCCAGCTCTAGGAAGAGTCCTGGTGGTTTCAAACTTCTTCCACTTACGGATGATGGAGGCCACTGTGCTCACTGGGACCTTCAAAGCAGCAGAAATGTTTCTGTAACCTTCCCCAGATTTGTGCCTCGAGACAATCCTGTCTCGGTGGTCTAAAGACAATTCCTTTGACTTCATGCTTGGTTTGTGCTCTGACATGAACTGTCAACTGTGGGACCTTCTATAGACAGGTGTGTGCCTTTCTAAATCATGTCCAGTCAACTGAATTTACCACAGGTGGACTCCAGTGAAGCTGCAGAAACATCTCAAGGATGATCAGGGGAAACAGGAGGCACCCGAGGTCAGTTTCGAGCTTCATGGCAAAGGCTGTGAATACTTATGTACATGTGCTTTCTCAGTTTTTTTATTTTTAATAAATTTGCAAAAACCTCAAGTAAACTTTTTTCACGTTGTCATTATGGGGTGTTGTGTGTAGAATTCTGAGGAAAAAAATGAATTTAATCCATTTTGGAATAAGGCTGTAACATAACAAAATGTGGAAAAAGTGATGTGCTGTGAATACTTTCCAGCTGCACTGTATGTTATACAAATCATGGAGGAAAGAAAATCAATTATTAAACAAGCAAAGGGGGTGCAATACCCTACCCGATAGCCCGACGGCGATTCTTGTTTCCAAACACTGCGATGAAGTCCAGTAGAGCAGGTGCACATGACGATGGTGACTGAAATGACCGAAAATGAAAGTAAACTTTTATCCTACCAGATTCCTGTTGTTTTGTGAAGATTTGGCGTGATTGGGAACGCCCGCCAAGACGAAATGGCACGGACGACAGCAGGCACAGGGCAAACACGAACAGCCAGACAGAACGTGTAATCCGTGGTGGTCGCAGCTGTAATCCCGACAATTTGTGCGATGCGCAAAAACAAACAGGGATTCCCGTTGCGTCTTCTTTGGCTCCTTTTCAGATTGGGCGCCTAAATTCCAGCAAACCCCGCCACTCTGAAGCTGCCCAATGACGTCAGAGTACCGGGAATGCTGGGAGTTGTAGGATATTTAAGTTGCACAGCTGCGCCTTTATGCAAATGTGGTAACTTTATGCAAATTTAGAATGTTGTACCATAGGGCAATGCAGCAATTGTTCAGAAAATAGCCATGCATATTGAAACAATTAATTGATTTTGACACCTAAAACTCGGCTAAAATGTTAATGTACGTGAATTTAACTGTTCAATCTCAATATTTTAACAAAGTATGATATTACATGTTTTTTACTGTGAATAATCGCAGGTTAATGCATTTTTTGGATATCAGATATACATCTGCACATGTCATACTGTACGATGACTTGGGGTACCATAACATTTGTGAAAGATGAGCACCTAAACAGCTTACTGACCTCACAGACCAACATCAGCAAGTTTCACCCCCCCCCCCCCCCCAAAGAAATCTCAGTATGGCGTGTTGGACAACAGGGGTCCACGTTCATTTTAAGCTTTGTAGCTAGCGACGCCCCCGTAAGGGTCTGTGTTTTCCTGGATAGACTCCGGCTTCTCTACGACTCTGCTCTGGGTAACAGGAGTTGTAAGATAGATGGATGGATATTTCATGTTTGAAATATGTGAATAAGCGTGAATAAGTGTATATCTAGTGAGCTTCAACATGGGGCTCGTGGGGTTCTTGAGCTGGACTTGCCAAAGCACTTTGTGTGTGCGTGTTTGTGTGTTCGAGGGTTCAAAGTAGGAGTCTACCCTTAACATGGAGCAGTTTTAAGATACCAATCAGCAGGCATTTTAAATGTGAGGGGAGGAGAACCGTAAAAAAAATTCCAAGCGGGGTTCGGTCCCAATCAGATGGAGCTGTGACGCAGGAGCGCTAACCACTGCGCCACCGCGCTGCCCTCAGGAAGAGTCCGAAAATGAAATCCGTGCTTAATGAGTATTCGCTGCAATTGGTGTGTCATAATCGTCGTCGCTGCCATGATTATTATTAATATTATTATTATTTTGTTTTCCACAAGTGAGTATTAAAGACACCCAGCCAAATCCGAAAGCACATTAGAAGGCTGCCGCCGTCTCCCGCGGTACCTGCGCGTCACCTGTGATTTTCCCGAGCGAGCCGCCCGGTGCGCTGTAGCTGTCGCTGTGATGAAGAGTTTGTCGCTCGGCACGCTGATAATGTACAAGGCTGGTTCAGAGGAGCAGATGTAGCTCATCCGTCAGCTATCACTAGTGGAAGGAGAAGACAATGGCCCCCGTGCACCTCGTGCAACGCGCGTCTTCTTAAAAGAGACGGATGAGCGCCGCGTTATCGGCTAATGGATGTGCAGCGCCGGCCCGACCGCAAAGTGCCGAAGAAAAATCCCAACGGGACAAAGTGAAGCGTAAACAGGATGGAGATACGTAAAACGAGAGGAACGGAGCACTCTCTCATATTTTACCAATACTTACATTTTTGGAATTTTAAGAAGCCATCTGCATCCTCCCCGGCATTTTAAACAGAAAGCTCCAAGTATGAAGATCGCGGCGCGGTACGCGTCTCCTCTGCCACAGTGCAGTCAGCCCGAGGAGCTCATCATTTCAACCTAAAAGAGAAGTGAAGGAAGCTGGGCAGTGCAGAGGGGTCCGAACACACGGCGACCACCGCCGTGAAGAGCAGCACATGACTTGGATAGGACATCTTCACTTTTATAGCGCCTTGCACAGCAGGAACCGTCAAGGGAGGAACACAAACAGCCAAGCGTCACGTCATTATAATCAAACTGCAAATGGTCAACGTCTCTTGGGTCTTACATGACCTTTCACAAAAAAAGCGAAAGTGCAGGTCATCGATTACCGTCGAATGAAACCTTCAGGGAATCTTTACTTTATAGCGTCTTAAACAGCGAAAACTATCAAAGTGCTTTAAGCAGCCAAATGGAAACGAGTAGGCCCAGGGATTTCCATATTTCTGTCATTAAATGATCTTGATTATTATTATTATTATTATTATTATTATTATTATGATTATTATTATAGCGCCTTGCACAAGTAGATGCGCCAAAGAGCTCGAAACAGACCACAAGTTTCTTCAATTGAAATCAAACTTAATAAATTGTTCATTTTTATTCTTGTAACGCCTTTCACAACTAGGACAGTCAAAGAAAAGCAACATGTCGCACCGGCTGTAATCAAACAGCAAATCACCAGTTAACTTTTATTTTATAGCGCTTTATACATTGAGAACTATCGACGTGCTTTAAAGAGCCAAATGAAAACGAGTAGGCTCACCGATCTGAATGAACCAGTCAATAAATGGTCAATTAATCTTATTTTTATAGCGCTTGGCACAATGAGATCCGTCAAAAAAAGAGCCTTAAACAGCAAAATGCGCCATCGAATGTAATCAAACTGTCTATAAATCGCCACTAATCTTAATTTCTATAACGCCTTGCACAACGGGAACCGCCAACGAGCTTTAAATAGCCAAAAAGTTACATCGAGAGTAATTAAATGGTCAACAAATGGTCACCTAAACTTTATTTTTATAGCGCCTTTCATAGCAAGGACCGTCAAAGATGAGCTTTAAACAGTCAAATGGAAGCAACAGGCCTATCAATCACAATAAATATGTCAATAATAATGTTTTATTTTTATAGCGCCTTTCACAATGAGAACCAAAGAGAGCTGCAAGCACATATCGCACCGATTGTAATTAAATTGTAAATCGCCAGATAAGCTTTATTTTATAATAATAATAATAATAATAATAATAATAATGCATTTTATTTATAGGGGCACTTTACATTAGGAGTAAATCTCAAAGTGCAACATAAAAGATTAAACAAAGGCAAGCGCCTTTATAGCGCCTGACACAATGAAAAGTACTAAAGTGCTTTAAATGGAAACGAGTATATCACACCGACTTCAATTAATGAATCTGTCACTAATTGGTGGGCTAATCTTTCTTTTTATAGCGTCTTGCACATTTAGAAACGTCAAAGAGCTTTAAACAGCAAAAAGTTTCAAAGGTTGTAATCAAGCTTTCATTAAATGATCATCCATCCATCCATTTTCCAACACGCTATATCCTAACTACAGGGTCACGGGGGTCTGCTGGTGCCAATCCCAGCCAACACAGGGCACAAGGCAGGAACCAATCCCGGGCAGGGTGCCAACCCACCGCAGGACAATTAAATGATCAGTTGATCTTTATTATATAGCGCCTTACACAATGAGAACTACCCAATGTCTTAAAGAGCCAAATAGAAACGAGTACGTCCACTTTAATTAATCTGTCACTGATAACCGTCAGACGAGGGCCATAAACAGCAACATGTCAACGGGTCCGCTCATCGATAACCATCACACTGCGAATCTCCAGTTAATCTTTATTTTTATAGCGCCTTTCACAAACGATACTTGTCAAAGGAGGGCTATAAACAGCAACGTATAAACGAGTTCAAAAATTCGGTCAGTGGTCAGTACAATTTTTGTTTTTATAGCGCCTTTCACAAAGACACTCATCAAAGTATAGGACTATAAAGAGCAACATGTCAATGAGTCCGCTCATCGATTACAATAATTTGGTCAGTGGTCAGTAAAATCTTTATTTTTAAGGAACCTGGCACAACGAGAAACGTTAAAGAGCTTTAAACAACAAAATGGTTACGTCGATTGTAATCAAACGTTCACTAAATGGTCAGTTAATGTTTATTTTTATAGCGCCTTGCAGGACGAGAACCGTCACAGGAAAGCTTTAAAACTGTCAACTACCAGTAATCTTTATTTCTAAAGCACCTGTCACGGGTGAGAAAAGTCAGAGAGTTTTAAACAGTGAAATCTCGTAGACTGCAATCAAATCATCTGTGAAGGGTCAGTTAATCTTTATTTTATAGCGCCTTTCAGATCGATACTCATCAAAGTAGGGATTTAAAGAGCAACATATGAACGAGTCCGTTCATCGACAGCCATCCCACGGTGAATATCCAGTTCCTGGATATTTTTATAGCGCCTTTCACTCTGAGACCAGCCAAAGAAGCGCTATGAGCGCTGCCCGTACGCCTCAGAGGACCGCGCGTTTTCTCGTCAGCTCGTCCGTTCGCCACGTGCTCTTTGCGCGCTTCGCGTTTTGGTCAGCGGAGGTTCGCCGTAGTGATTAGAAATTCGCCGCACATCCTTCATGCATATTAATCATCATTAATTAACACAAATGGCACTAGAAAGCCGAGCACCGATCAGACTTCTCTCCAGTTGGTGTAATTTACTTTGCAGAGCCAGGGAGTGGGGTGGTGGTGAGGGGATTGTGCGCAGATCTGAGAACAGATGTCTCCTGCTCGGCCCCGACGCTGTTTTTGATGCGTTTCGTGCCTGACTTGATTTTCAGATTCCTTCAGGATCCCCCCCTTCATTGTCCGTTCGTCTTTTAGTCCGTTGCTCTAGTTACGGATCACATCGCGTTAGGTGGACATACTCCCTATAATCGTTCCTGTGTTCCAACAGGTTATCACGCCCTCCCTGCCCCGAACTCGTTTACTCGTCACGCGGTGCATTAGCGGTGCTGCCTCCCCTTTCGCTCGCCTTCGAATCCCGTTCTCCGTGGATTTCCTTTCGCAAACTCCACAAATGAGCGCATTTGGCTGATTTGTGATTCTAAATCGGGAGACATATTGCCGACAAAAGCCGCGACCCCAACTCTTACTCACAGCGAACGATTTCACTAATTACATTCACGCCAACGCGCGTTCTGGAGGCGGGCGGAAACCGGAGAAGCTGCCATAAAAAAAAAAAAAAACGTGGAAGGAACGTGTGGGGCAAAGTTACGCGTTCAGATAGCGGTGGCGGTGCTGCCCTACAACAAGGGGACCAGGGTTCAAGTCGTCGTTTGACCCCTGTGTGGAGTTTACATGTTCTCCCCGTGGTCGAGTAGGATTCTTTTCAAAGACATGCAAGTTTGGGGGACTGCTGCGGCGTCTGCGTGTTCACTCTGTGATGGTCTGGTGCGCCATCCATGGATGTTTTGCTACTTTGAGGATGGTGGTTGTTGGGAGCTTCCCTCCAACCTGGGGTGTAAAATGGATGGGTGAAACACATTTGCTGTGAGGGTTGGGCACAGTAGCCCTCTGTTTTGGATGGTAATGCCACACCTGACCATGGTCCAGCTGTAAATGTGCACATCCGGGTACTCAGTTGTTTTTTTTTCTCTATCTTACATCCCCAAAGATGTGCCATTACGTTAACTGGCGATCCAAAACTGGCACGGGTGGGATTGCCCGATGGACTGCCATGTCACTGTAACCGACTGCAATCCAACTTTCTCTACGTCGTGTAAATCAGAGGCACGTATGGCTCAAAACAGAAGCTTTAATTTTCCTCTCCAAGAAACTTTCCAAAACAAAAGGCTAAAAAGGGACAGGGCGTCACATAAGCGGCTTCTCCCCAATGCCTATTAAATAAAACATGAAGTCAATTACAAGTTATTAATGGGGCGGCACGGTGGCGCAGTGGTAGCGCTGCTGCCCCGCAGTAAGGAGACTCGTCTGGGTTCGCTTCCTGCGTGGAGTTTGCATGTTCTCCCCGTGCCTGCATGGGTTTCCCCCCCACAGTCCAAAGACAATGCAGATTATGTGGTGGTCCTAAATTGCCCCTTGTGTGTGTGCTTGTTGGGTGGAGTGTGTGCCCTGCGGTGGTCTGGCGCCCTACCCGGGGTTTGTGCCTTGCGCCCTGTGTTGACTGGGATTGGCTCCAGCAGACCCCCGTCACCCTGTGGTAGGATATTGCGGGTTGGAAAATGACTGACTAACTGACTGAGAAATTATTAATACAAAATAAATGAAATAAAAATCAGGAAATACTTAGGGAGAACTAAAATAAGCGTCCACCGCGCAAGTTGTGAGGTGTGACGCTGACGCCTGTACTACAACAGATTATATTGTCAGTATGCCATGAACTATTTACAGGGGCAGCTCATAACTAAAACAATTACACTTCGCTGCCTCCTCCTCCTGCCTTGTGTCTAGTGCTGCCGAATGTGGCGCCCTCATAGAGAACCCAACATTAGATTAGACACGAAAGTGAACCCTTAGCGACATGTTGCACGTCATGGTTTTGTATGCTTGAAGGTGGTTGTCAACCAGCATGACATAGCTCGGTGGTCTGCTCCATACCTTCCGTGCGATCTCCAGTGGCCCCACTATAGCAGATCTTCGAAATATTTGCCACTTTCCGTCCCTTATTGAGACACATGCCATGCACTTTAGGCGATTTTAGGCAAGCCAGTCGGCTCCCATGAAGCTGATCGCCTAAAGCTGATGTCACGTGACTTGTTGTCGTGAGGTGTATGTCAGATTTTCCAATTGCAGTCGCTGATCTCGTGGCTGCAGCATGTCGCATGTCACGTTAAGCCGATGTCACATGACGTGAGTTTTTTTTTTGTCACGGGGAATGTCAGAGTTGCACATCATAGTCGCCGATCTCGTGGCTGCAGCTTGTCAGATTACACGACTATTAAATCGCAACCCTGGACACATTTATTGACCCGAGCGCCGACGTTCCAGTTCTGTCGTGCACGCCCCCTTTTTTTGACAGCCAATAGGGAGCTTCTCTTCTGTTGGTGACGTTCGAAACTCGCGCTACGTTGTACCTCATTGGTTCCCGCCCCCATGGTGACCTGTTTGATTGACTTGTAGCCCTGCAGACCTGTGGGTGTCACTCGCTGGGTGGGTCACATTTGGCGATCGTCTACACGGGAGCGCGCCGCCGACTGGCTACGATTATGCAAATGAAGTCTACGACTTGAAAAAATCGTGTACTGTGTCCGCACAAGGAAGAGCAATCGGTGATCATCTTTGTAGTCCGTGAAAGAAATGATTTTATATGTTTTATCCTATAACGTATTTTCCTTTTATTACATTTTCATCAAGTATTGTGTGCCCAATTTCGTTTTTTTTTAGACCCACGACTGTTTAATTCACATACAAACAAGCCGATACCTCCCTCTGGTTCCTTAACGACACTTCACTGGGCTGCGTGGTTGAACCAGTGCTTGACAGACAACCAGTTAAACCCGGGAAGGGTTCTTCATAAAAAGTGGACACTTTGGGTTTTAAAAGGAGAAAACAGACATATTTAATGTCCGGTAGATGATCCAACAGACCAAGAACATTTGAAATGAGCCTGCTATTGCATTGCAACGAGGGCTTTGAACATCACTGGGACTTCACAAAAGTGCTCTCATCTATTCATTACGGATCTAAAGAAATGGAGGTTCTGTCATGTAGGTAAATTGTTTTAGGAATCTAAAAGGTTTCCCTCCCATGGCATCGTTCTGCAGGACCACTTTAGCACCTTGATGTGTAAGAGCGCTGGTACCCGCTGCCCGTAAGGTGCCCAGCGGACTTTTCTCAAGCTGCTGCATCTGACCTTTCGGCCCAGGTGCTTACAAAAGAAAAGAAGATGGGAAAAAAAGTATGAATTCGTCGTGGATACAATCACTCATTTCACGTTTTCTCTTTGTCGACTCCAATTTCTCTTGAAGTCTTTCTCGGTTTCTTCAGTGCGGCGCGTATCCGCAAATCCGGGCGGCTGTGTAATAAACCTGTCTGGCCAATCATTCAGGCAAAGTGTGAGCAAGTGGCAGGCGCATTTTTCACGTTTCTCTGGGCGGCAGGTGGATTTGTTTGTCATTTGGCCTGTCAGCTCTTGTTTTCAAGCGGAAGTCACAGGACGAACCCACAGAGCTGCTTGTCAAGGCGACCCCGAGGAATGCAAAATTTAAAAAAACCTGCCTGGTGATGCACTTTGGTCATTCAGGTGAAATCCGAGGACTGACGGGTCCAACTGGTCCTGCAGCAGACCACGGAAGGTCATTATTTCAACACAGGAGTCAGGCCTTATTTCTCGATTATTCTTTTTAATGACTGTGATGGTCCAGGAGGTTGCCCGCAAAAAAAAACAAAAAAAAAAAACATTTACACCAGCAGCTTGTTTAGGTGGACGGCGCTGCCTCATACGGGGTCTCTGGTAGAGTTGGACACTTCTTTGGACAGTTGCCATTGTTTTTGCTGCTGCTACTAAGGGGCGTCACCTCTCGACTTTAGAGTAGAGTCGGTCGATCCATTAGGCGACACGTTTAGGCGGCAATGCAGGGCGCTGTATGCGTGAGTGAAGGAGCGCGCGCTCCGGACATCGAGTGGCGCTCTTTATGCAAGTCAATTAGCGCACGCGCGCTCCGGACATCGAGTGGCGCTCTTTATGTAAGTCAATCAGCGCGCGCGCGCACCCCAGACATCGAGCGGCGCTCTATATGCAAGTCAATCAGCGCGTGCGCGCACCCCGGACATCGAGCGGCGCTCTTTATGGAAGTCAATCAGCGCGCGCGCGCACTCCGGACATCGAGCGGCGCTCTTTATGCAAGTCAATTAGCGCGTGCGCGCACCCCGGACATCGAGTGGCGCTCTTTATGCAAGTCAATCAGCGCGCGCGCGCACCCCAGACATCAAGCGGCGCTCTATAGGCAAGTCAATCAGCGCGTGCGCGCACCCCGGACATCGAGCGGCGCTCTTTATGGAAGTCAATCAGCGCGCGCGCGCACTCCGGACATCGAGCGGCGCTCTTTATGCAAGTCAATCAGCGCGCGCGCACCCCAGATATCGAGCGGTGCTGTTTATGCGTGCGCGCTCCGGAACTTTCTAACGCCCCCCCCCCCCCACCCCCCAGTCCACACTATGGATATCTAGCGGTGCCGTTTTGGTAACTAAAGGTGTCCGCGCTCCACATGGGCTTCGGCTTTAACGTGACGTGACGTGAATGACGACATAGCGAGTTTGGTTGCTAACTAGTATTTTATGAATGTCTGTGATAGTGTAATAAGTTTCTTATTTAATAAACTACTTGGAAGGAAACTGAAGTGAAAAAAGTGAAGCAATGAGAATTACTCATCCACTCACGGAAGGAAAGCACAAATAACCCCTAAAATTAAATAAATTCTGTTCTCCATGGGGGTTGGTTTCTCACTAAGCAATCAGGTTGGGGCAAAAACCTGTCGCCACTCCGGTTCTGCAGGCCCGTCACATCCATGACGGAATTGGTTTGTCACAATTGTCACTGTGATGTTCCACGTGTCAGCTTTGGTGTTAACCCTGTTTCCTTAAGTCACTGTTTCTCAATGTTTATGGTTTTGTGACCCACTTTTATCCCACGGAAGTGTCTTCACAACCCACCATCACAGAGGGTGGTCCACCACGACCCACTACCATTATAAACAACAGCCGCTCGTGACCCCGTGTTTGTGAAACACTGCCTTAAGCCACTGGGAAATGTCTCCCACATGACTCCCAAAATGTCAGACTGGATGTTGCTGATCTCACAGTCTGAGGATGTCAGATTACACGACTATTGATCACATGGACATGTTGAATTTAACGGCTTTCCTGATGTCTTGTATTGTAGGTGCCATCACCATACCTGTAAACCCTCAATATTGTCTGTCTGAAAAAAGGACGGTGGGCTTGTGGTAGTCTGGGATTGAAAAACCTCTGGAACAAAATCACGATGGCCCCAGCAGGGAGCAGCTAAACAACCTGGCAAAGTGGAGTCAGCAATGTACACACAATCTAACACTCGTTTTTTGTCTCCAAGTCGATATTTAAAATGTCCCTTCATCTTCGACTCCCTACAATCCCCCCTCGTGGTAACTCAGATGACCACTCTGTGCAACTCTGGTGAGCAGAAGAGCACCTCAGAACACACAACACGTCCAACCTTGAGGAGGGTGGGATACAGAAGAAGAAGACCACGGTGGGGTCCACTCCAGTCATCCAAGAACAGAAAGCTGGAGGATGCAGTGGGCACCACAACAGGGAAAAACTGGAGAAACAGAACCGGGTTGATACAATAGGTCAGGGGACAATGGACAAAATGGCTGGAGCTGACAGAAAGGGCTGAGGTAACGCAGATGACCACTCTGTAGAAGTGTGCTGAGCAGAATTCACAAGACGGGCGGTCTACAGCAGAAGAAGATGACTATGGTGGGGTCCACTCCAGTCAGCCAAGAACAGAAAGTTGAGGCTTCAGTGAGCACAGGCTCACAAAAACTGGAAAAATGAAGTCTGGTCTGATAAATCCTCCATTTCTGCTGATGGGAGGGTCAGAATTGAATCCATGCACCCAACCTGCCTTCTCTCAACAGTCCCAACTGGTGGTATAATGGCGTGGGGTGTGTTTTCTTGCCCACACTTTTGGTCCGTTCACACCAATCCATCATTGCTTGAATGCCACGGCCTAGTGGAGTGCTGTTGCTGACCACGTCCATCCCATCATGGCCACAATTTTCCCATCTTCTAACGGCTACTTCCAGCATGATGACAATGCACCATGTATTCAAGCAAAAGTCATGTCACACTAATGCCCGTGAAGATGAGTTCAGGGGTGTTCAGTGGCCTTCCCAGTCATCAGATCAGAATCCAGTAGAAGACCATCAGGAAGTTCACAGCATGAAGGTGCAGCTGACAAATCTGCAGGTGATGGAATCGTGTCAATGGGCCAAAATCCAAAAGGAATGTTTCCAACATCTTGAGGAATGGGTGGCACGGTGGCACAGGGGTTCGCTTCCCACGTCCTCCCTGCATGGAGTGTGCATGTTCTCCCCATGTCTGGGTGGGTTACCCCCCACAGTCCAAAGACATGTAGGTTAGGTGCTTTGACGATCCTAAATTGTCCCTAGTGTGTGTGTGTGTGTGTGTGTGCCCTACGGTGGACTGGCGCCCTGCCCGGGGTTTGTTTCCTGCCTTGTGCCCTGTGTTGGCTGGGATTGGCTCCAGCAGACCTCCATGACCCTGTAGTTAGGATATAGCGGGTTGGATACTGGATGGATGGATCTTGAGGAATCCAGGCCATTAATGACTGCAGGGCGAATGGAGGGCCGATCCAGGATTAGTACGGGGGTCCTAAGAATTTGCTCACTGTGTGTATTTTAACATACGAGCAGGTTAAGCTTAAGGCCAAGGCGACCCTCACAGGGAGAGTCCAAGTTCTTAGTACTGACAACGGGCACACGACTCGGCAGCCGAATCCCCTCGGGGGCTTTGCACACAGAAGGGGTCCGTCCTTTGGCCCCACAGAGTTGTTTCCTTGCAATTTTTATAAAAAACGCTAATAAGCCGCCGACAGCCAACCCAGAGATTTGTGGCAAGAGGACTGAAGACTCCAAAAAGAGTCCCGGATGGATTCAGTCAAAGGAATGAAAAGGAAAACCAGAATTAGAGGAATTGGTCAGTCGGTTAAGGGGGGGTTTTGGGGATTTACAACACGTCCGCCGCCGAGCGATGCGTCAGAAGGTCGCCTCATTAATTCCGCTCCGTGACATTCGGCGCGCCGCTCAAATGTCGCCGGCTCCGTGAGACGCTGCTGATTGGGGTATAATAAGGACAAATGAAACGTCTGGCACAGCCCAGACAGGTCAGACAGTCGGAAAGCAAATAAGCGCGACGTACCGCATAATCAGCCTGCGCCCAAACGCGCCACAGCGCCTGGCGTTCGTTCGGTGGCCCGGGCGGCTGCTCGTTAGGAAGATTCCAGCGGGCCCCTCTTTCAGGGCAGGCTGTGCAAATCAGCCCATTAACAGTCGGCATGACTGACAGCCGGCTGAGAGCTTCGAGTGCCCGTAATCAGCTGCACAATTTTCTCTCAGACCCCCAATCCCCCCCCCCCCTAATTGCTGCCTTTCGTTTGAAAGTCTGAAGATGGAAAGCCGAAGCCTTTGAAGGTCAGGAGCCGAGTGAGCTCCTGTGGTGCGGCGCGCTGCGGAGCTGAGAAGTCAATTCCTCTCTCTGGGTTCCTGTTAAATTGTGGGCTTGGGGAGGGCAGGCAACGTGTAAGGCGCTATAGGACGTGATCGGAAAATGCACGCATATAGAGCTGCGCAGGCTCGAAGAAGTTTCTTTACTGATCACTACACGTGGAAAGATTGGCAGAGCCAGTGGGTACAAAGCACCAACCTGTCCATCCATCTATCCATCTTTTATCGCTTATCTGGGTCTGGGTCAGCCAACTAAGCCAAGAGGCACAGATGTTCCTTTTATCCCCCCCACCTCATTTCCCCTTGGGATTAATAAAGTATCTATCTATCTATCTATCTATCTATCTATCTATCTATCTATCTATCTATCTATCTATCTCATAGTGCCTTATCTATCTATCTATCTATCTATCTATCTATCTATCTATCTATCTATCTATCTATCTATCTATCTATCTATCTATCTCCTCCAAGTCTTCCGGATGGATACTGGAGATCATCTCTCTCGGGTCTGCCATCAGGTCTCCTCAGGCTCGAACCCCCCCAGAAGGCATCCTAATGAAACACCTGGACTAGGAGCTCCACCTGAACGTCTGCGCCGCTCACCTTTACCTCTAAGGCGGTTGTTTAAACACCACCTTGAAGCAGACATGCGTGTGGTGATGTTGTGCAAGTTCACACCTCCCAAGAACTCGCTCACAGTTCAGTTCACGCAGATTAAAATGAATACATTCATGTTCAGAGTTCACCATTTCAATTTTGAACTCGTTCAAGTTTGGCTCATTTTGTATTTTTTAAGGAGTGAGAATAAATGACCCACAAGTTTACCTTTTTTTCGGCTTTGCATGCCTTATATTAGGCTATTACAGTGTTCTTGAATAAAAATACAATAATTATGAAGACTTTTTTTTATTTAAATATGCTTTATTGAGTTATACGGCTGCACGGTGGCGCAGTGGTAGCGGGTTCGCTTC
Source organism: Erpetoichthys calabaricus (assembly GCF_900747795.2). Taxonomy (NCBI): domain Eukaryota; kingdom Metazoa; phylum Chordata; class Cladistia; order Polypteriformes; family Polypteridae; genus Erpetoichthys; species Erpetoichthys calabaricus. Next base: position 165,351,878 of record NC_041403.2, on the reverse strand, counting down.
CCGGGTCCTCCCTGCGTGGAGTTTGCTTGTTCTCCCCGTGTCTGCCTGGGTTTCCTCCCACAGTCCAAAGACATGCAGGTTAGGTGGATTGGCGACCCTAAATTGGTGTGTGTTTGGTGCGTGTGTGGGTCGCTCGGTGGGTTGGCATCCTGCCCAGGATTGGTTCCTGCCTTGCGCCCTGTGTTGGCTGGGATTGGCTCCAGCAGAACCCCGTGACCCTGTGTTCGGATTCAGCGGGTTGGATGATGGATGGATGGAGTTATACCCATGCAGCAACAAACACGTATAAGCATAGGCCTATATGCTAATGTCCTTCCAGTCAAAAAAGAAATGAAACACACGTGAGTATCCATATAAATGACCGCGCTGTTTCCAACCGTGTGACACAAATGGTGACTTGTAGATCAACTAACTCATTACTAATCACGTCACATATCGCATGTCCAACGGGGAAAATATAAAGAGGCCTCGCGAAATCCAACGTTGTCCTCAAAACGAAGGCGAAGCTTCACTGCGTGCTCGTGTCCGCAGGGGTGCAGCTTAAAGACAAGCAGGCGGACGCAGACGGCGCCGATTTGATTTGACGTTATTTTTTTTTTCCGAATACAAATAAATGGCAAAACATTTATACCAAATAAACATTCGTAAAAAATCCACTATTTGTGCTTATCCGAATTCGAGTCCACCCCTACATAACAAGGTAAGGCACAAACGTTTCATCAGGACCTAAACCCGATCCAGAGTGTCACCTCACACGTTCAGGTTCTTCACTTACACAAATACGTTACGCTAAGTTCACCATTCTTAGAAAAATGAGCTCGTTGAATGAAGGCGCTCTTCTGAACTCCTTCATGCACACCACTGGATAGCTGCTTTTATAGCCTCTCGTCCAGGTGCTTCTTTATGGAATGAGCCAGGCCTCCATTGCTCGCCTGCAGCTGCTGCAAAATGCCGCTGCTCAATTTTTAAGCAGTACAAGTAACCAAAGGCGCATTACCCCAAGCATGGCTTCCCTTCACTGGCTTCATGTTTGTTTTCGAATCCATTTTATGGTTCTTGTATTTGTTCTTAAATCCTTTAATGGTTCTGATTAAATCGCATATTAATCAGATTACTAGGACAACATTTTAACACTTAAGAAATATAGCAAACGTTAGACCTCTTATAACATTGCAAGATGCTGAGAAATTAGTTGACGCTTTGTTTTCAGTCGACTAGATCACCGCAACGCACTCCTCTCAGGACCACCAAAAAAAAAAAGACATCAATCGATTGCAACTCATGAAGAATGGAGCTGCTAGAATCCTAACTAGGAAAAGAAAATCCAAGCTCATCACCCCAGTCTGAGCATCACTACACTGGCTACCTGTGCCATTTAGAATTGACTTGAAAATCCTGCTGATGGTTTACAAGGCCTTCAATGATCTGCTCCGTCCTAATATCTCAGAATGTCTGTCACTTTGCTCTCCAAATCGTAACCTTAGATCTTCAAATGAGGGTCTGCTTAGAATCCTAAGAGCTAAACTTATAAGAAGTGGTGAGGCGGACGGCCTTCTGCTGATATGCACCTCGAATCTGGAATACGAGTTTACCGATCGAATATCGGCAGGCTGATACAGTGGAGCACGTTAAAAACACTGCTCATTATTGTAACACGGCTTTCTCGGAGCTTCATTTTAACGTAATCCTCATACTCTGTATATTCAATTAATTATTATTATCGTTCATAGTGGCTCTGTAATCCGTACTCACCCCTACTTTCTCTGCTGTTCTTTTTCCAGTTCTCTGTGGTGGTGACCTGCGCCCCCACCACCCATTCAAAGCACTGGGCAGTCCCTCCATTGATGGATTTGAAGGCCAGAAGTCCACATGACCATCATCAAGTTCTTACAATGAGGACTGATCATTGATGTTAGGTAGAATGCCTAGAGTGGGGCCGGGCGGGTGGTCTCGTGGCCTCAGAACCCCTGCAGATTTTATTTTTTTCTCCAGCTGTCTGGAGTTTTTGTTTTTTCTGTCCTCCCTGGCCATCGGACTTTACTTTTCCATCCATCCATCCATTTTCCAACCCGCTGAATCCAAACACAGGGTCACGGGGGTCTGCTGGAGCCAATCCCAGCCAACACAGGGCACAAGGCAGGAACCAATCCTGGGCAGGGTGCCAACCCACCGCAGGACACACAAACACACCCACACACCAAGCACACACACATTAGGGCCAATTTAGAATCGCCAATCCACCTAACCTGCATGTCTTTGGACTGTGGGAGGAAACCGGAGCGCCCGGAGGAAACCCACGCAGACACGGGGAGAACATACAAACTCCACGCAGGGAGGACCCGGGAAGCGAACCCAGGTCTCCTAACTGTGAGGCAGCAGCGCTACCCACTGCGCCACTGTGCTGCCCACTTTACTTTTCTTGTATGTTAATTAATGTTGCCTAATTTTATTTTCTTATTTATTTTGTCTTTTTTCTCTTTCTTCATCCTGTAAAGCACTTTGAGCTCATCATTAGTATGAAAATGTGCGACAGAAATAAATGTTGTTGTTCCCCATTTTATCTGCTGGAACTTCTGCCCCCATATGTACCCTCTCGGTTCAGCAGACCTGAAGTTTTATTTGTCCCTAAGAGTCGATGCTCACTCCGAGGTGATTGCGCCTTTTTCAGTTGCAGCTCTGGAACGACTTGCCGTTGCACATTAGGTGGCCTCCTTCACTTGCTGTCTTTAAATCTTATTTAAAAGCGCACTTCTACTCCCTGGCCTTTGACCCAGTGGGAGATGTTGACAGGGACCTTAGTTGACGATATGTGTACTTTTTTTTTTTATTATGAATGTGTTCAGCTCTTATCTGTTTGTTTCTTTAACCTTTTGGTTATTGTCTGTCTTACTGTATATGTTGGGTTTTATTGTACAGCACTTTGCTCAGCCCTGATGTTGTTTTTAAAGTGTTTTATAAATAAATACAATAAAAAAGAAGGAAGCTCATTTCCACTGCTCGCATCCACAATCTGGCTTTTCAGTCCTTACCCAAAGTACCCCGACCTTCACTTCACGTCCATCCATGGCAGAGTCTGGCGTTGAAATGATCTTCTGCTGGAATCATAAGGCCAGAGCCTACTGTGCCAGGGTGATGGATCGATTGACGCCTGAGGTCTTGTTTTCATTGTGGTTCTCCTACCATCATCTTTTGTCACGTTTGCTTTATACATTTCATTATTTTTATTACAAGAATATCTTTCCAGTAATATATGGAAAAAAATTCATAATAGTAATTAAAAATAATACAAAAATAAAATAAATAAATAAAATTAAAGAATAAATCCAGTAATATCCAGTAAATATACCTGCATTGTTATCACTCTTTAATTTAATATTGTTTATATCAATATGCTGCTGCTGGAGTATGTGAATTTCCCCTTGGGATTAATAAAGTATCTATCTATCTATCTATCTGTCTATCTATTATATAATGCCTTTAATTTCTATCTATCTATCTAATAAATATAAATAATTAAATAAATAAATGAATATATCCAGTAATATTCAGTAAATAATCATTATAAATAATAATTAAATAAATTAATTAATCAAATTAAATAATAAACCCAGTAATATCCAGAAAATAATAAAAAATAATAATTATAAATAATTAAATAAACTAAATATAATCAATTAATTTATAATTCAATTAATATCCAGTGTATAATAAATAATAATTATAAATAAACGCATAACTAAATCCAGCAATATCCAGAAAATAATAAATAACAATAAAATAATATAAATAAATATAATAAACAAACAAATAAATAAATACATCCAGGAATATCATGTAAATAATAAATAATAATAAAATAATATAAATTAATTAATTAATTAATAATTCCAGTAATATTCAGTGTATAAGAAATAATAATAATTATAAATAAGTAAATCCAGTAATATCCAGAAAATAATAATAATAAACAAACAAATAAATAAATCCAGTACTATCCAGTAATAATAAATAATAATAATTATCAACAAACAAATGAATAAAAAAATCCAGTACTATCCAATAAATAATAATTATAAACAAATAAATAAATAAATCAGTACTATCCAGTAAATAATAAATAATAATAATTATAAACAAATAAATAAATCAGTACTATCCAGTAAATAATAAATATCAACAAATCAATCAATCAATCAATCAATCAATCGATCCAGTATTTTCCAGTGAATTTCACACAAGGATGGAAAGACCAGCTGGGAGATAACGGACTTCGGCTCAACATCAAAGCCCACGGCTTCGGCCCACAGACGCCCGTCTCCACGCACACTGAAGGCCAAGGCCTCAACAAAGTCGCCGACTTCAAACACCTCGGTTCGCTTATCTCGACAGACGGCGACTCTTTTCCCGAAGCCCAAGCGAGGACCAGCGCATGCCCGGCTGAAACGGCGCTGGTGTCCTTTGTGACCAGAGACTGCCAAACTGCCTCAAGGCAAAGATATAAAAGCCCGTCACCCGACCTGTCGCCCTTTACAGTACGGAGTGTTTTCCAGCGACAGCCAAGCACTGCAGGTCTGAGGTATTCCTCCTAGACGCTGATTAGATTAATTGGAGGTTCTGGTATGGTCCAGTGTGAGGCGGTGCTCTGTGGTGTCCAGTGTCAGGCTGAACCTGTGTCCAGTAATTGAACAAGCACTTACACCGAATGAACAGATTAATAATGACAGCCAGTTGGTGATTCTTGTATGGCTGACAGATGTCCAAGTTGTGGTTAGTCCTGTGTTCATCTATAAGGGGAAAGATGCACAGAGGAAATGGATGACTGGCACAATGTTGCAATGTTTACGGCGCTGGTCTCACAGCTTTAGGCACATTGGTCCTATTCCCAGCCCTGCCACTAGGTGGAGTTTGCATGTTCTCCCTGTGTCCATTTGGCATTCCTCTCAAATGTGTGCATGATAAATTAATGTTGACTGCTCTGGTATGAGTGATTGCTCTGTGATGGACACATTTCCTGATCAGGGATGATCCAATCCTGCAATGGCAAAGGCAGTTACAGAAAATGGATGGATGGATAGGTGGATGGACAGAGATATTGTGAGTGGCACAGTGTTGCAGTTTTCACCGCTCTGGACTTGTAGCTTCAGACACATAGCTTCCATTCCCAGGTCTGGCCACTAGGGGGAGTTTGCATGTTCTCCCTGTGTCCGTATCATATTCCACCCAAACACTTAAATGTTGAGTTGGTGATACCAGTATGGTCCAGTATGAGTGAGTACTCCCTGATCCTGTGACCTGCTGATGTCCTCTCTGTGGTTGACCTGAGTGTCATGATGTTGCAGTGTCTACAGCTCCCACCTCACAGCTATGGGGTAGCTCCTTGTGTCCATGTGATATTCCTCCTCAAATTAATGGTCTGGTAGTAAAACTGATCTTGTGTCCAGTTGTCCGTGTGTAGCCCCCCCCCCCCCCACAGGGCCAGAGATTTACCGTTTCTTGTTTTATTCCCTCCGGGTTGTAAAGTGGCTCATCGGGTCCATCACCGTTCGCCCATTGGAAGAATCTGACCGTTAATTTTTAAACCACTGCCCGACTTTTAAGATTCCTGAGCGATCCGGATAACCAGGCATCACCAGCGGGGCCCCCTGACAGGTCGTCGAGGCGGGAGATCAAAGGAGGGAGAATCACGATAATAAAGCTGCACACAGTGGTGTTTGGGAATGAGAAAGGGTAAAAACATTTGGTGGCTGATGAAAGATTACGTGCTGTGCAAACAACGGCGGATGCAAAATACAAATTGCCTTTGGCGAAACAATTACTGTGCACTGGCGCCTATGTCAGCCGAAGAACAATGCAAATTACAAAGCAATTTGATGAGCCGCGCTTCCGATAACGAGCGTCGGGCACGCGCTTCGACAGCAGAGGGGGCGCGCACTGCCAGGCAGAGGACGTTCAATTGAGGCTCCGCTCCGCGCGTCTCTCGGGCTCCTAATTTAATTAGGACTGCGATATGCAGATCAGGACGGTGCTTACGGGGGAGCACTTCGCAATTTTTTTTTCAGAATTTTTTCGCTGCTGTCTCTTTGTTTCGTTTTCTTTTCTTTTTTTTAAATTGGGGTTTATAAATGTTGCTCACCGTGAAAGGCGCCGTTAATTAAATGACTCCTGATTAGCGAGGGGCTCCGTTTCAGTGGAAACCCTTTCAAGAAGAAGGCAGTTTATGGTGGGAAGGGGACACTCGGTGGCAATGCAGCCTAAACGATTTCCCACCTGTGTAAAAAGGGGGGTCGAAGGCGCTTCCAAATGAAGGTGACCACCAAGTCCGCGTCTTCCGATTGGACGAGTCTGCCAACACTGTCAAAGAAGCAACCCAACTCGCTCGCCACCGTCCGGCTAGAAATGAACTCCACACTACGGGATCGTGAAACACTAAGCCAGAAGATGGACCTGTCCACAAAAAGCGTAGGCCGACAGCGCTGAGGGGTCTTTTAGCAGTCGTGAGGTGGGAGCCAATGACCGCGCTCTCGTGTACCCATTTTATAGTAGATGTGTGAAGACTGTGAGGGGCCACCAGGGGGCAGCACTTTACAACTCAGAGGACTCTTCGATACTGTGGCATAAAGGAGACCACAGGCCTGCCAGTGAGGGACCCCCTAGCCACAAGGTCACAAGGGTGAGAAGAGAGGTAGTGGAGAAGAAAGAGCAGGTGGGCAAAGGGGGTTCTGTGGAGGGAGAGCAAGTGATGAGCAGTGGACTGAAGACCTCACAGTGCACTTCTTATAAAGTTCCTGGTAGCAGCTTAAGTAGTAGCAGCACTGCCAGGTGTACAGAGTCCACTTACATGTCTGACCGACACGCAACACATTACCAGTCCCAGCACCACGATAAGGAGAGAAATACAAGTGGAGGAGGACAACAATTACAAGATGTCGCCAGCTTTGATTGACTTCTGCATTTCTGAGGACGTGCCTAGCATGGAAAGTACAAAGTGATCCGTCCAGTCCATCCATCCATCTACAAAACTCATCCAGGCATTCACTCATTCATTTATTATTACATCCATCCACACATCCACCCAGAAATCAATTCACTTACCTGTTCCTTCCATCCATCCATCCACTTATTTTATTACATAAATTTATTTCTCCTCTAAAGCCTGCATATTGAAATCTGCTTAGTTAGTCAATAAAGGGTGTCATTTTGCTTGACCTCTCACTTCCTCCATAATGGCTAACACGGTACAACACCCTGGCACCTTCTCCATCATTTACTGTAAATCCATTCATATTCCTCACTTAATCTCTTCATACATTCACTCCTTTATTCAAGGGTCCATCATCAAACCTACTTATCCTTCTTCTCATTCCGACTTGTGTTTATCTGTTCATCCATACATCCATGGATCCAAAACCGACCAGTGGAACCCATCCATCCATCCAAAAATCAACTCAGTTCTATTCATCCATCCATCCATCAGTCCAGTGACCCACCTGTTCATCTAGCCATCCATTCTTCCATCCCTATGTATCCATCCACTCCTTAAAACATCTGTCCATCTTCTCACTCATTCTTTCAGCCATTTATCCCTCCATTTATTCTTTCATTTTATATCCATTCATTTTGTCATGGATTTATGCCTCCATCAATTATATCTACAGTCATTTTTCAATTCATAAAGTAAATCAGTTAATTCACTTTTTCATTCTTTCATCCACCTCTCCATTCCTCCATGGATCCAGTCATCCTTTTATCCATAAATTCCATTCATCTGTTCATTTATCCATCAAGGGAGCCATTCATGTGTTAGTTCAATCCATCAATTTATCCACCCACACCTTCATCCCATATCAGTCCATCCATCAACTCTTTGATTCTTTCATTCATCCATCCATCATTCCTTCAAGGGCCTATTAATCCAATTTTCCCTCAATTCTCGTGTATCGTCAATCCATAAGTCCATTCTTCCACCCCATGCCAGTATAACCATTCCCTTTTTAATTTATCCATCCATCCATCCATTATTCATTTAAGGGTTCATTTATTTAAATTTCCATTAATTCTTGTGTATCCATCTAGCCACAAATCCATTCTCCCACCCCATGCCAGTCAAACCATCCATCCATCCATTTTCCAACCCGCTGAATCCAAACACAGGGTCACGGGGGTCTGCTGGAGCCAATCCCAGCCAACATAGGGCACAAGGCAGGAACCAATCCTGGGCAGGGTGCCAACCCACGGCAGCAGTCAAACCATTCCCTCTTTAATTTATTTATCCATCCATCCATGATTCATTTAAGGTCATTTTCATTTAATTTTCCGCTAATTCTTGTGTATCCATCAATCCATAAATCCATTCTTCCACCCCATACTAGTATAACCATTCCCTCTTTAATTTATCCATCCATCCCTCATTCATTTAAGGGTTCATTTATTTAAATTTCCATTAATTCTTGTGTATCCATCTATCCATAAATCCATTCTTTCACTATTATGGCAGTCTATCCATTCACTCTTTAATTTATTTTTCCATCCATCCATCCATCCATCTATACATCTATCATTCATTTAAGGGCCTATTAATCCAATTTTCCCTCAATTCTCGTGTATCGTCAATCCATAAATCCATTCTCCCACTCCATGCCAGTCGAACCATTCCCTCTTTAATTTATCCATCCATCCATCCATCCATGATTCCTTTAAGGTCATTTTCATTTAATTTTCCATTAATTCTTGTGTATCCATCTATCCACAAATCCATTCTTCCACTCCTATGCCAGTCTATCCATCTCCCTTTAATTTTTTTATCCATCACCTCATCCATTCATCTATCTATCCTTCCATCCACTTCCACTGCATGTCAGCCTGTCCATTTATTCTTTCACTCATTTATCCATCCACTCTCATGAATGTCTCCACCCATCCATATTTCCGTCTATCCATCACTCATTCATTCAAAGACTTATTCATCTATTTTTTATCCATTAATTCATCAGTTTCCTCCATCCATTCCTCAGAGAATTTTGACATCCATCCACCATCCATCCATCCATCCATTTTTCCATCAGTCCTTCCACACCATGAACTGCTCCTTCTGCTTCTCGCATGACAAGGTGAGTGACCAGCTTCGGCCGGATTATAAATTCTGTTTCCATCCCTCAACTCCAGTCCTGACATTTAAAAAATGAAAATCAATGATTTTACGGTAAGATGAAGCACCGCCTGTCGAGTGTCTGGTTGCTCCATCTCCATTTTCTAAAGGTAGACACGTTTAGACAAGATCATGAGGGCAATCAATCACCGGCACGCGGCACGTTAACGAAGGTCAGTGAGAAAGCCGCAAGAAAGTCTGAAGGACCCCAGAGAGTCCAGAAATCAGTGAGCCACACCTGAGGCCTACCACTTCGGCCCTGAGAAACAAAAACCTAAAAGGAGAGGATAGGAGGTGCCAGTCTGGTAAGAGGTTATTAGGGCATGGGGGCACCAGCACATGGCGGGGTAACCCCTGTGTGAGACCTCCCAGAATGAGAGAGAGAAGCACAGTGGCATTAGGAGAGCTCCTGCACAAATTAACATGATGCCTTAGGGGTAAATAGGGGGTAGTGTGCCCTGCGTGTTTTTGAAGGGCAGCAGGCAGGGGGCACCAGTCAGCAGTGGAGCCTGGGTAGAGTCCTGTCTATTCCCACCAGACACAAGGGGGCAGCAGTTTCCAGCAAGGCAAAAGACCTTGTAGTTAAAAGGTGGCAGCCCAGGGCTATGAGCTCAGAGAGCAGGGGGCATTTTGCCCAGTCAGGGGGTATTATGGGGTGGACTGGCAGGAAGCCAAGTGTCCAAGGGATTCCACCTGGCTAAGGAGAGAAAAAAAGTACAGTCAGAGTTTGACTTGTGTGCTCAGGGGGCACACGTGGTCTTTCCATTGTGAGTCGTAATTTGAGATGCTTCACTTGTGTGGGGTGCCTTATCTGATGGTGTCTTCATGCCACACAGTCCTGTCATGGCACCCACAAGAGAGGCGGATCTTATTGTGAAAGGCTCAGGAGAGGACACTCTGGTCAAAAAAGTGGGTGGAGTTCAGAGCAAACGATAATACTTACGGCAAACATGCAGCATGCGTGTGATTCTGTTCTTGAGATTCGCACCTTCAGATCTCCACGTCTTTTATCTCGTCGGTTTGATTTCATCGTTTTTTGGTTATCGCAGATTTTTTCATCTGACTGGCTTTGAATTTTGTAAATGCCATTTGAGTCCGATTCTTGGGTTTCCTCCTAAACAACTTGTGAAACAATTCACCTGAATTTGAAATTTGAATTTGCATATTGAATTTGAGATTTGAGAATACATTTTGACATCAATTCTTGATTTTGCTTCCATCTAAACAACTCGTTTGAAACAATTGGCTTGAAATTGAATTTTACTTTTGTGTTTTGAATTTCAGTTTTTTTTCTCCCAAACACGTTGTTTTCTAGTAGTGATGAATGAAACAATGGGATTGAAATCGAATTTTACATTTTGAATTTTGCTGATACCATTTGACAAAGATTTTTGGGTTTCCTACTAAAACGTGTAGCTAGTAGCGACGCATGAAAAAATTCACATGAAATTTAATTGTATGTCTTAATTTAAATTTTCAATTTTGCAAATACAGCTTGACTAAGATTGTTGGGTTTTCTCCTAAACAACTTGGTTGTGGGTAGTCATGAGTGTCACAATTGACTTGAATTTGAATTATTCAAATATATTGTTGTAAGATTCTTAGATTGTTCACCTAAATAACCTCCTCTCTAGTAAGTGACGCGTGAAACAATTCACCTGAAACTGCAATCTGAATTAAAATTTTGGGGTTCAAATTTACATTTTGCATTTCATTTCTGCAAATACATTTTGATGATAATTCTTGAATTTTTCCAACCTAAACAATGTGTTCTCATGTAATGTTGAGTGAAACAATTCACCTGAAATGTAATTAGAATTTCGCATTTTCAATTTGAAATTTCAATTTTGAATTGACAAAGATTCTTGGGTTTGCCACTAAACTCTTGTTAACTAGTTGTGACAAGTGAAAGAATTCACGTAGAAATTGAATTTTGATTTAAAATTTTTTATTTTGTATTTATAGCTTGAATTTTGCAAATACCACTAGATGAAAATATTTGTAGTCTTCCAGCAATAAAACATGTTAGCTAGTAGTGAGGAGTAAAAGAATTCACCTGAAATTGAATTTGCAATTTGAATTTAAGTTCTGCAAATACGTTTTGACTATAATTCCTGAATTTTTCCCCCTAAACAATGTGTTCTCATGTAATGTTGAGTGAAACAATTCACCTGAAATTTAATTCGAATTTTGCATTTTTTATTTGAATTTTGCAAATAACATTTGACAAAGATTCTTGGATTTCCAGCTAAAAACGTGTTAGCTAGTAGTGATGAGTGAATTCACCTGAAATTGAATTTTAAATTTTTATTTTGTATTTAAATTTTGAATTTCACAAATACCATTTGACTAAGATTCTAAACTTTCCTTCCAAACAACTTGTCAGCAGTCATGAGTGTAACAATTTACTTGAATTTGAATTTTGCAAATGTGTTTTAAATAGATTCTTGAATTTTTCCCCTACACAATTTGTTTTCTAGAAGTGATAAGTGGAACAATTTGCTTGAAATTGAATTTTATACTTTGAAATTTTGCAAATACCTTTTGAAGAAGATTTTTCAGTCTTCCGGCAATAAAACATGCTAGCTGTTAGTGGCGAGTGAAAGAATTCACATAAAACTGAATTTTGAATTTCAAATTTTTATTTTGTATTTATATTTTGACTTCAAAAACCATTTGAAGAAAATTTTTAGGCCGCCCACCATAAAACATGTTGGCCAGTAGTGATAACTGAAACAATTTGCCTGAAATTGAATTTGAATTTCGTGTTTTGAATTTGAGTTTTATAAATACGTGTTGACAATAATTCTTGAATTTTTTCCCCCCCAAACAACGTTCTTCTAGTAGCGACGAGTGAAACAATTGGCTGGAAATTGAATTTTGCATTTTGAATTTGAGTTTTGCAAGCACATTTTTGACTATTTTTATAGAATTTTCCCCCTAAACAACACATTCTGTATTAGATATAAGTGAAAAATTCACTTGAAATTAAATTTTACATTTGAAATTTTCATTTTAAATTTAAATTTTAAAGCTCGCAATTACTATTTGACAAAGATTCTTGGGTTTCCCACAAAAATGTTTTGGCCAGTAGCGACAAGTGAAAGTGTAGTCATGAGTATAATAATTTACCTGAATTTGAATTTTGGCAAATACGTTTTGAGCAGATTCTTCAATTTTTCTTGAAACTAGCAAATTCTCTAATAATGAAATTGAATTTTGCATTTTCAATTTGACAAACGCCATTTGATGAAGATTCTTGGGGTTTTCCCCCGAACAACTTGTTCTCTAGTAATGATGAGTGAAACAGTTCACTTGAAATTACATTTTTTAAATATGAATTTTACATTTTGAATTTGAATTTTTCAATTACATTTTGACAACAATTCCGGAACTTTCCGTCCATGCAGCTCGTTTTCTCATAGAAATGAGTGAGATGGCTCAAATTCTGGTTCTGGCGACTTTGGGTTTGTGAAAGGTGCTCAATAGATCCATTATCCAACCCGATATATCCTAAATACAGGGTCACAGGGGTCTGCTGGAGCCAATCCCAGCCAACACAGGGCACAAGGCAGGAAAACAAACCCCGGGCAGGCCCACCGCAGATTATTATTATTCTTTGTTCACTAATTTTATTTCTCTCTCTCTCTCTCTTTGTATATGATTTTGTCCATATATCTATCCCTTTGTTATGTTCTGTGAGTTTTGCGGGTGGATCCCCCTGGAGGCGGGGCCACCTGTCAATCACTGAAAGGAGCTGGCCTTTCCCTACTAAGGCGGGGTCACCCAGAGTCCCTTGTGGTTCATTTGAATGCTCTTGGCAGTTGGTGTTTATGGTGCTTCTCGCTGTGCTTTGTGCTCAGACCTCACCCCTGATGGCGGAGGATTTCCCAGAGTTCCTGGCGGTTCACGTTGAAAGTGCTGGGGAGTCGGTGAGCGTTGATTGCGACTTTTGCTCTTGTGCTTATTGTGATTAGTGGATTTTCGACTTTCTGCTCTGTTTTTTTGACCTTGCCATTGGAGTCCTGTACTGGGATTTGGTTCGCCTTTACTGGCAACTCCTTTTTGCCATTTTGTGCTCCACGGAGCTTTGTGTTGTTCAGAGCATTTCTAGTTAAGATTAAATCTTAGAGATTTGTACGTGGCCCTCTGTGTTTTTTTGTTTCCCCCTTTAATTCTTGGAACTGTTCGGGACTTACCTGTTTTGGGACTCTTGAGTATCATAACAGAAAAACAGACGTCACAAATATACTCTCGGGATTAAAAAAAAATGGACGAGACCCGCGACTCGTTTTTAAAGCTTCATAAAAGCTCAAGAAAAAAAACGCAAATATAAATGTGAATTACAGCAGGGAAGGGAAGACAAATGGCAAAGCAATGGCTGCAGTGGGTGTGGCCTTATGGTAGAAGGAGGAGTCCCCTACAGCAGAAAGGGGCGGGGCAAATAAGAAGTGATTACGATGACGGAGTGGGCGTGGCCTTCTCAGAGAGGGCGTGGCTTATTTTGTGACTCTCACACACACACACACGCAGGCAGAGAAAGGAAAATGAGAGTCAGTGGCCACGTCTGCCGTTATAATCCTTTCCCATGCAGCACTTAACGTGTAATTGGCAGGCTTAACACGGACCACCAACAGCCTTTCGGATACGAGAGGGGGTCAAAGTTCAACTTCAGGATTGGTTTCAAGGACGTCCAGAGCATTCCTGCGATGAAAGAATGCACACATGAAAGCCCACTCCTGTCTTCCTTTCCCACTTTGATATGCAGATTGCCCAGCAGCAGGATCAAAAAACGAAAACATCACACGCGTACCCCAGAGATTCGAATTGTTGCCGTCTCTCAGAGAATGGCTGATAAAAAGGAAAGAAAAGGCAGACACAATGCCCAACCGCCCACCGCTGTAGGGAGACCTGCCATAAAACGAGCGAGGGGTGTATTTCCTCCCGATCTGCCGGAATGTTCTGGAAACGATGAGTTTGTCAAAGCCAGCCGACACCCTCCTTGAAGGGCAGCCCAGGCGCCTCCTTGTGGTGATGTAGAAACATTACAGTCATTACGAAGCCTCCTCTGTTCTGCTTCTCTTCTGGGTATCCTGATGTGGCACTTGGTGGCGCCACTGCTGCACTGCCAAGCTGTTTACCCGCCCCTGGAGAGACACCTGAGGTACGGAGAGTGTTTGTCATCAAATGAGACGCCAGCACAGCCTACTGCGGAGTGACCAGCAGGGGGCAGGAGGACAGCTGGCCGAGGTCTCCAGGGCTGTGACTCTGCGTCTAACCTTAATAAAAGACACATTATATAGACAGTGGAGGGGGCCACTTCAACCACCACGAATGTGCAGCACCCACCTGGATGATGCGCGGGCAGCCATTTATGTGCCACAACAGTCGCCACGCATGAGCTATAAAATGGTACGGGGTTGAGAGGGACAGAGACAGACAGGAGATGAATGACCAGGCCGAGGTGGGCAATTTAGCCAGAGCTTTGGGAAGCACCATCCCAATATGGAGTCAGGACCTCCATTTTTACGTCTCATCGTTTTAACAGCACAGCGTCCCTCCCCATCACAGCACTGGGCCATAGGGGTCCACACAAGAGACCACAGGGTACATGCCTCCTGGTGGTCCTGCTAAACACTTCTTCTAGCAGTAACCCCAACTTTTCCAAGGTGGTCTCCCATCCATGTACTGATCATGATTAGCGGTTCTGAAACGGCCAACATGGTGGCCTGCTGCTGCCGGGTAACGGGGTCTACTTCCTGTATAAGAGCTGATAAGTATACCCGTGGGAACAGAGGGCACCGGTAGGGAGGAATTCCTGTATTTACTTCAGGAATAAATAACAAAAATCATAAACAGTGAGGTAAAGCTTCAGGGTTCCAAAGTTCCTCCATGTCACCTTTACTGAGGCCACTGCACTCCTGGGAGATTCAGAAGCCGTCTGACCCCCTGATCCTGATCTACGCCTCCCCATAATTTGATGGCGGAGGTCTGCAGAGAGTTCGCGTCTTGCTTTTTGTCCTCACATGAAGTGCAAATTGTGGGACCTTCTAAGTAGGGACACAGCAGGAAGAGTCACCAGAGTCATGAATGTCACTGCTGAGGTAAGTAAACCTCTCGCCGAGGTTGACACTCTCACTGCAGACAGACGGCCGTGTCCAGGAGGTCATTAAAGGCCTGGCTCTTTGGTTTTTATCAGGACCCTCGCAAGCCCAGACACTCAGACTCATGAGGTCACTGGAAAGGGGTGTGTGGTGGTCCTGATATCTCTGCCAAAGTACGAAGGTGAATGTGAATTTCCCATTGGGATTAATAAAGTATCTATCTATCTATCTAATTAATCCTGCCAACTACGCTATCTATCTATCTATCTTTAGAGTCCTGGTGCTCCCTGTTTGTGAGACATGGACGCCATCCAGTGACCTGAGATGAAGACTGGACTCCTTCACATGTGTCTCTACGGAGAGTCCTTGGGGGCCGCTGGTTTGACTTTGTGTTGCTCACGGGGTCCCGAATGAGGCACGTGACCTGCATTGTGAGGGTCGTCAGTTACGGCACTACGACCATGTGACGTGATTCCCCGAGTGTGACCCTTATTGTGGAGGACCTGGGCAGTGGCGTAGCTAGGGGGGGCATCTGTCCCCGGGTGCAGCATCCAGGGGGTGCCAAATTTCCCTTCCCCATTGCATGTTGGCAAATAGGAGGGGGGCACGAAATCTTCAGTTGTCCCCAGGCGCTGAAAACCCTAACTACGCCTCTGGACCTGAGTGGCTGGACCAGGCCAAGGGGACGCCCATGTAACACAGACAGAGGGTCATTTATGGAGGGTGGGACTGGACCCTGTGTCTGCCTGGGGGGCTGCCACTCAGAATCCCGAGCTGTTTCGTCATGTGGTGGGTGCGGCAATGCGCTGTATTTCAGCTGGCCACAGGTGGACCCCAATCGAGATCTGGAAACACCTCAGGGAGCATGAGAGCAGACAGAGATGGACCTGATCACGAGCTGGAGAGCCACACGAAGGAGAGATTTCAGTTTTGGATTTTTGAATACATTTGCTCACCTTTCTGTAAAGATGTCACCTTTCTACTACCGTACTCACCCCTACTTCCTCTGCTGTTCTTTTTCCGGTGTTTTCTGTGGTGGCGACCTGTGCCCCCACCACGCGATCAAAGCACCGGGCAGTCCCTTCCATTGATGGATTGAAGGCCAGAGGTCCACATGACCGTCATCATCATCATCAAGTTCTTCCATGCGAACCCTGAATACAATGAAGTCATTTATGTTAGGTGGAATGCCTAGAGGGGGGCCGGGCCGGTGGTCTCGTGGCTTTGGAACCCCTGCAGATTTTATTTATTTCTCCAGTCGTCTGGAGTTTTTTGTTTTTTCTGTCTTCCCTGGCCATCGGACCTTACTTTTATTCTCTGTTAATTAATGTTCCCTTATTTTATTTTCTTATTTATTTTGTCTTTTTTCTCTTTCTTCATCCTGTACAGCACTTTGAGCTCATGATTTGTATGAAAATGTGCGACACAAATAAATGTTGGTGTTTAGCCAGCGGCCATACCCAGAAGAGGTCACCCACCTGCAGCTCAGCATGCTCAGGTCCAGCCAGGACTTGGATGGGAGACCATCAAGGAAAAAGCTTGGGTCGCTGCTGGCAGAGGTGTTGGTGAAGCCAGCAGGGGGCGCTAACCCGGTGGTCTATATGTGGATCCCAATGCCCAAGTGCAGTAAAAATGGCGCCGTCCTTCAGTGATGTCCCGACACTCTGTGATCATTAATGATCCTTCATAAAGAGTGATGTGTATCCCACCCGATGTCCTGGCTAAACTGCCCACCACAGCGTAGTCCTTATCCTCACAGGTGGCGCAATGGTAGTGCTGCTGCTTTGCAGTAAGGAGACTGTGGAAGATTGTGGGTTCGCTTCCCAGTTCCTCCTTGTGTGGATAGCACTTTGAGTACTGAGAAAAGCGCTATATAAATGTAATGAATTATTATTATTATTATTCTGGCCCCCTAACCACCCCCCCCCTGTCTCTAACTGGCTCTCTCATCACTTCACCACCTAACAGCTCATGTGTGGTGAGCGCACAGGCGCAAAAATGGCTGCCATCACCTCACCCAGGTGGGTGCTGCACATTGGTGGTGGTTGAAGTGGCTCCCCATTTACTATGTGATTTGTGAGAAACGCGTTCTATAAATGTAAAGAATTATTATTATTACTTTGTCATTATGTTTTATTGAGTGAAGACTGATGGACAAGACCAGCAAAGCCATCCATTTTACAAGTAATCTTCAACCCAATAAAGTGTGCAGAGAGATAAGGCGTCGTCTGAATACTCCCCGAATATTAGAGCAGAGGTCGAGCCAACAAACCACCAGGTGGCGCCGCTCTTCACTCCCAGCCGAGGATCGGTGTAGCAGGTGGAACGCGGCTGAAAATAAACACTTTGTCTCTACAGAGTCGCCGTTTACTAATCGCATTTTCATGAGCCTAAAAACAAAAAGGAAAAGCTTGTGAATTATTCATAGAGACACCTGTCTCCTACAGGAATTCCCCTCAAGAACCTAAAAAGAGGAGAGCTGGCAGGTTTTACAAAGTTAGAAGCACAAAACACAGTCGACAGAGCCGGCATTGCCTATGTGAATTAGGCTTCCCTGGGAGAAAAAAATATATTTATATATATATATATATGTACTGTATATACACTCCAGGCTGAGGGGCCAACGAGGATGTCCACCTGTCCCGACGCCTGAGCCTCAGTCCACCTCTGCCCTTCTCTCCTTTCGACTGGGCCTCCCTCGTGGGGTACAACAACATTTATTTATTTAGCACATTTTCATCCTTGGTAGCTCAAATTGCATTACGACTGTCATAATGTGTATTGTTAGATGCGCTTTCAGGATTGATTTTCAGTTTGGAGTAACTGGGGATTATTTCTCATTGCTTATTTAGTAATAGAGCTAGCTGTGCTACCCGTCTAAGACGAGTTGAAATCTAAATAATCAACACAGACCTCAGCGTTAATGTTTGTAGTGCACCATCAATTGGAATGTATTTTGTATTACAGTATATGCAATAACAAAATGCATTGCAATTGTCATTCCAACAGATGGCACATCACAAATGTTCATATGTAGTAATAAAATGCCTTAATACAGATGTTTGTAATGCACCATCTGTTAGAATGACAAATGCAATGCATATGTCTCTGTTATATGCCATTTGGTTTGGGATTTGTAGAAGCAGGGTTAATGTTTGTGATGTGCCATCTGTTGGAATGACAAATGTAATGCATATGTCTTTGTTATATGCTATTTGGAATGGGGTTCATAAAATTAGTATTAATGCCTGTGATGTGCCACCTTTTGGAATTCCAAAGGCCATACATATGTCTGTTATTTGTCATTTGCAATGGTATTTATAAAAGTAGTATCAATGCTTATGATGCACCACTTGTTGAAATGACAAATGCAATGCATATGTCCCTGCTATATGCCACTAGGAATGGGATTGTATTGTTAATGTTTGTGATGTGCCATCTGTTGGAGTGACAAATGCATTGCATATGTTTCTGTGATTTGCCATTTGGAATGGGATTTATTAAAGTAATATTAATGTTTATGATGCACCATTTGTTGGAATGACAAATGCAATGCATGTGTCTCTGTTATATGTCACTAGGTATGGGATTTGTAAAAGTATTGTTAATGTGTGTGATACACCATCTGTTGGAAAGACAAATGCAATGTATATGTCTCTCATATGCCATTTGGTATAGCACTTGGAAAAGTACTGTTAATGTTTGTGATGTGCCATCTGTTGGAACAATAAATGCAATGCATAAGGCTCTCTGTGTTGGATTCATCCTGAACTGTGGTGTGAAGAGGAATGGGAACTGCAGCCCAGAGCGGATATTAAATCTGCCTGAGGTGAGTTTGATGAATGAACGTAATTTATTTTTTTGTGCTCTCTGGTGACATACAACTCTCTCCTTTTTTTTTGTCCTTTGAGTGCTACAGCCATGTCCACGGGCACCCAATGGCGTATATCGGCGGCAGCAGCCTGGCTCAGACCACCACCGTAAAGGGCCGGTCATTCCTTGTACTGCTTCTGCAGTGTCACTCGCAACAAAATGTCACAGAAGTGTGTCCATGGTATGGAGCTGCAAGTCTGCACACTGAGCTGTCCCAGGCCAGAGTCGGGATCTTAGTGGTGCCCAGCACTGCCCCCTTCAGGATAACACAGAAAAATTAAACCAAAGTCTGGTGTGAATGGCAGCTGACTTGTGGGGTCACATCTTGGGGGCTCATGGAGTTACATGAAAGTGAAGAGCTTGTTTGTAATAAGAAGATACCGTCGAACACATGAGCTCTGGGCTCAGGAAAGAAAGAGTTGGGGACATAAGCTTCCTCTCACTTTTGTTCTATCAAGTTCCCTAAAATGGAGGAAGAGAACCCACCAGAAGACCACTGAGGTCACTTCCTGCCCCCATGAGGTCCCGACCCCTCTGGTCTTGACGGTCCCTAAACAAAGTCTCCACCACCAGAGGTCTCTGTCCACAACTGGACCAACATTAGAGGAACGTGGACCTCCGTGTCTCTCAAGCCCCATTTTTTGCTAAGCTATCATCTGTGGAGAAGGAGCAAAAGCTTCAGATTTGTCAAAAATTTCGATCTTCGGTTTTCGACATTTTAGGGATGATGGGTGTGTGTCTGTCTGTCTGTGTGTGTCAGTTTTTGAGGACGATCTCGAGCTAAAAATACCAAACTCGAAACGTAAGCCTGTTATGAGACGACGAGGCGGTGATTCGTTTTTGAGCCAACTCGTGCACTGGAGGACGCCTCGAATTCTGCGATGAATGATGAATTCTTCTCGTCAGTTGCCATCGTAGTGACTGATTTTATGATCAGAAACATCAGCATCAGAGAGCGGTAAATAATGACTGAAACGTTCTAGAAGAGTTTGGCTAACTTGGTTCCTCAGGCGCAAATCCTACTGGCGCTCACGTCCAAATGATTATTTATTTATTTTTTTACAGCATCCCCCGGAGTCCCAACACTCGTTTTCTTGTTCTTGTTTTCATGTTATAATACATTTTGATTGCTTTTCAAAACGCAGTTTGAAGCTGTACAAGGTCATCCATGTCGAGAGAAGGTTCTAGAGAGACACCCAGGTCATCCGCCTCTCTTTCCCTGTCCAAGGAGTGAGAGATCTGAAGGCTACGGTGACCATCAGGCCCTTAATGGTGAAGTCCGCATTTTGATTGGTTATGAGGTTTGACCCCCTCAAAGCTGCATTATGTGGGGACTGATTTAACAACATTGTGGTGGGCATCTTCATGGGCATCGGTGATGTCACCAATGAAGAACAATGGCATTGAGAAAGAGGTGAAAGAAGCTGCTGGGAAAAAAGATCAGCAGACTTCAGTGGTCCGAACCCAGATTGTGGTCCTATCATCCACAGCGAAAAACCAAAACCAAAACCAAAAGTGGATGACCAAAGACTGGACTGATGAGGAGTCCTCCACCATGATATGGCACTAACATGGTTTCAGTGTCCTTCAGTTTCGGGCCGTGATGTCTGGATATCTACGTTTACACCCAACTCATCTGCCAGAGCCCTGAGTTCCAACTCTCCTTTACTTGATTTCCCAAACCGAATCCGACTCCATGATTCTCGTTTGCCTGATCCTCAAATTGAAGCAAACCAGTGAGCATGTCACGCAATTCTGTTTCATACGATTCTCAAACTGGACCCCGCAACCAAGCAACGAATCGGACGAATGTCGTTCACATAAAATTCTTCATAAATTCATAAACTTCACGGATAAGCCAAGCCACCAACAGATTGTTCGACTGTAGGCCACGCAATCCTCAGACTGAACCATACTTACCAAGCAGTCGTGTAGTATGCCATTCACTTGTTTCTCGAAGAGGAGGAAACTCATAAATGATTCACGCAGGTCTTGTCTGCTTCATTCTCGAACCGAATTAAAGTCACGAACGAGTTACACGACTGTGGGTCATCAGGTGCTCAAACGGAGTCAAGCCAGTGACTGAGTGACACAACTCTCGTTCATATCGACTGAACCAAACCCACCAACGAAATGCTCGTTTGCCATTCGTTTGATTTTCAAAGTGGCACACAATTCTATTTTGAACAGAATCAAACTCATCAATGAGCCTTTGGTTGGGGGGGGGGGGGGGGGGTATCAGCTGCAGAATCAGGTGGCCCCGACCTCTTAGGCGCCACATTAATAGTAAAGGGAACTGCTGGCTCTTAAACAGTTTTGGGGGTGTGGGCTCAGCTACAGAATCAGGTGCACGCCCACTTAGGCTCCACATTAATAATACGAGGGGCTGCTGTTGGTTCTTGTAAAGTTTTGGGGGGTGGGGGCTCAGTTGTTGGCTCCACCCCCCCTTAGGCCCCACATGAATAATAAAAGGAGCTGCAGCCCACTCATAAATAGTTCTGGGGTTGGAGGCTAAACTGCAGAGCCAGGTGTCCCCATCTTAGGCGCCACCATAATAAGACATGAGGCAGCTGCTGGCTCTTAAATAGTTATGAGTCAGTTGGCTCCGCCCACTTAGGCCCAACATGAATAATAAAAGGAGGTGCTGCTGAGTCTGAAATAGTTTTGGGAGTGGGGGCCCAGCTGTAGAGTCAGGTGGTCCCGCCCCCTTAGGTACCACTATAATAAAACATGAGGCAGCAGCTGGCTCTTAAATAGTTTTGAGTCAGTTGGCCCCGCCCCCTTAGCCCCCAATTGAATAATAAAAGGAACTGCTGTCGGTTCTGAAATAGTTTTGAGAGTGGGGGTCCAGCTGTAGAGTCAGGTGGTCCCACATGAATAATAAAAAGAGTTGCTGCCGGGTCTGAAATAGTTTTGGGAGTGGGGGCTCAGCTGTAGAGTCAGGTGCCCCCATCTTAGGCACCACTATAATAAGACATGAGGCAGCAGCTGGCTCTTAAATAGCTTTGAGTCAGTTGGCTCCGCCCCCTCAGGCCCCAATTGAATAATAAAAGGAACTGCTGCCGGTTCTTAAATAGTTTTGGGAGTGGGTCCTCAGCTGCAGAGTCAATTGGCTCCACCCCCTTAGCCCCCCCATGAATAATAAAAGGACCTGCTTCTGCCGGCTCTGGAATAGTTCTGGGATTGGAGGCTCAGTTGCAGTCAGGTGGTCCTACCCCCTTAGGCTTCGCATTTATAATTTATAAAAGGAGCTGCTGCTGGCTCTTAAAAGGTTCTGGGAGTGGGGGCCCAACTGTAGAGTCAGGTGGTCCCGCCCCCTTAGGTACCACTATAATAAGACATGAGGCGGCTGCTGGCTCTTAAATGGCTTTGAGTCAGTTGGCTCCGCCCCCTTAGCCCCCAATTGAATAATAAAAGGAACTGCTGCCGGTTCTGAAATAGTTTTGGGAGTGGGGGCCCAGCTGTAGAGTCAGGTGGTCCCGCCCCCTTAGGAGCCACATCTATACTAATAAAAGGCAAAGCCCTCACTGACTCACTCATCACTAATTCTCCAACTTCCCGTGTAGGTAGAAGGCTGACATTTGTCAGGCTCATTCCTTACAGCTTACTTACAAACGTTAAGCAGGTTTCATTTCAAAATTCTACCCGTAACGGTCATAACGGTCGACAACGTCCGCCATGTTAAACTTTCTTATTTATGGCCCCATCTTCACGAAATTTGGTAGGTGGCTTCCCTGCGCTAACCGAAACCGATGTACGTACTTATTTCGGTGGTATGACGCCACTGTCGGCCGCCATATTGAACTTTCCAACAGTCTTTGTTATTTATGGGCCCATCTTCAAGAAATTTGGTACGTGGGTTCCCAACGCTAACTGAATCCTACTTACATACATATAGACGTCCATAGCCTGCAGCTCGGTCGCCGTGTGAGGCGGCGTTGGGTCCCCGATCCCCACGCCTCCCACGTAGTTGGCTGCCCGCCTATATAAGGCCGTCCGTCGCTCCGGTCTCTTCATTCCCTTCCTTGCTTCGCCACGATATTCACGTCTCCCTGCTGATAACTGCAGCCTTTTTATTTAATCCACGGCTTCTGCGCTGTTTTATTGTTTGTTTATTACAATTATAGTTATTGTGTAGGTATTTTAGACTTAGTTTACATTGTTCAGGTACCCATTTCCTTTATCATTCCAACCATACCCCCACTAACATGTCTATCGAGGTGATCACCATCGATCAAACAACTGTCACTTACCGAGTGGTTTCCATACCCGGAGATGGCGCCTGCCTTTTCCATTCTCTGTGTTACATATTGCACGGCCATATTAGGCTCACACTTGATATCCGGAGGTACATTGTGTCTTATGTATTGAATGACTGGCACAGGTTCAAGGTGTGGACTGATGACGGTACAGGAGATAATTATACTACACAGGAGCACTAGAAGAGTGAAATGCTTAAGCCCTTCACCTATGGTTCTGCATGTGAGTTGATGGCTGCCGCTTTCAAGTGTACCGAAATGGCCAAATATTTTACACCTTTGGACAACCGCCAATGCCTCTTAAACATCTTAGATTCACCGGTGACGATTTGAGTAGTGGACACTTTGATGTTTATGAATGTTTCAACTCTCAAAAGCTGGATGCCAAGTTATTGATGAAACCCATTTCAATTCAAACGCCTCCAATTTCCAGTAAGGCTCTGCTTCGCAATGACAATAAGTCTCAGGGACAGACCCTACAAAAGGTTGGCATTGATTTGAGGCGAGATTGTTTTTCACATGGCCAACTATACGTTGCATGCTCAAGAGTAAGCTCAGCACACAGCTTGGTCATATTACAACCAGAGGGCCGAACTGACAACGTGGTATACAAAGAGATCCTTAACAAATAATTATTGGGATATTTTCCCTCAGTTTGAAAAGGTTTACTTTTCTTCTTAATAAAAATTTTAAAGCAGTACTTTTGCTAGTTTATAATAAAAGGGTCTGAAATAGTTTTGGGAGTGGGGGCACAACTGCAGAGTTGGGTGGTCCCGCCCCCTTAGATGCCATATTTATAATAAAAGGAGCTGCAGCCGGTTCATAAATAGTTCTGAAGTTGGAGGCTCAGCTGCAGTCAGGTGGCCCTGCCCCCTTGGGCTCCACATTAATAATAAAAGAAGCTGCTACTTGCACTTAAAAAGTTCTGAGAGTGGGGGCTCAGCTGCAGAGTCAGGTGGTCCCGCCCCCTTAGGTGCCACATTTATAATAAAAGGAGCTGCTGCTTGCATTTAAAAAGTTCTGAGAGTGGGGGCACAACTGCAGAGTCAGGTGGTCCCGCCCCCTTAGGTCCCGCATGAATAATAAAAGGAGCTGCTGCCGGGTCTGAAATAGTTTTGGGAGTGGGGGCTCAGCTGCAGAGTCAGGTGCCGCCATCTTAGGCGGCACTATAATAAGACATGAGGCAGTTGCTGGCTCTTAAATAGTGGTCCCGCCCCCTTAGGCCCCAACTGAATAATAAAAGGACCTGCTTCTGCCGGCTCTGGAATAGTTCTGGGATTGGAGACTCAGCTGCAGTGAGGTGGTCCCGCCCCCTTAGGCTCCACATTTATAATAAAAGGAGCTGCTGCCGGCTCTTAAAAGGTTCTGGGAGTGGGGGCTCAACTGCAGAATCAGGTGGTCCCACCCACTTAGTTTCCACATTAATAATAAGAGAAGCAGCTGCCGGCTTTCACATAGTTCCAGAGGTGGCAATGTCAGGTGGCCCCACCCCATAGGGGGAATGAAGATGGGACAATAAACGACCGGGTGGATGGGCTACTGAAGGGATAGGTCAAAGTGTAGTCCAGGGCTGCTACAGCGAGGTTGGGGGTGGTTGAAAAGGCAGTGCATCGCTGCTGAACACCAGTGCATGAGTTTCGACTAACTGTAAATGTGATCATGTGAATTATATCATTAAACAGTCCCTATGGCAGCTATAGGGGCAGACCTCCCCACTCTCCTGGTGCTGGCCCCGAATCCAAGGGGCGAATCAAATTAACGAAATGCATCGATTCACTCACACGGGCCATAAAGCCCCCCACTAGTCCTTCATATTCCGAGCGCTGAAGGGCGGAGTCTTCCACCTCAAGCCCGTCTTTGTCACTGTCACCCCCCCCGACACGCATATTATTCCCAATCCCTTTATTAATTGGCAGCAGCGTCGGCTGATTCCCCCCAACAAGCCCGCTTATCAACTCTCATGCACGCAGAATTTTATGCGAGAGCCAATCTATTCCTCCAGCAATCGCCAGATGGTCAGCAGGAGCGATGTGAGATGGCGCTGGGCCAGCGGTGGGCAGAGCCGAGTGCCATCCGTGCAGCGTTTAACGTGCGTCTCTTTATCGTACGATGAGAGAGAGAGAGAGTGGGAATCGAACCTGCAATTCCTCTCGAAAGACCACCCTGCCAGGCTGAATTTGACCTCCTTGCATATTTTAACGTAATCGCACTTACATGGGGGTGTGTGTGTGTGTGTGTATAGACTGTTGCCAACTTAATTAAAATGTTTCACAGAAATCGGTCACCAGGGATGGATTTGGGGTGGAGGGATTGAGCCACTTCTCCTACACTTAAGTCTCCGAGCCTGCATATGAATGAGGGGCGAGCGAGGCGGTGAGACGCGGATTCTCAGCTCGAGACGTGACTCTTTATCAAAATCTGCCGGCTGCCTGCCGTTGTGCTTCTCTAGACTTTATCATGAGCTCTGCAGCCACCCAATTATTACTTACAGCTCTTTAAAGACTAATCAACCACTTTTTAAATGAATGTGTGTGTGTGTACTGCATATCAGCATTCACCATAAGAGCACAACACAGATGGCTTCAACAAACAAGCAGGATAAAACATTAAGAGCAATGCATGGTAAGAGGGTAACAGGTTCCAGAGACCACTCTTCCACTTCCCAGCCTGTACCCCCAAAAGATCTGGGTGGCGTAAATCAAAAACAGGCGCTGAACCTGACTAGGGATTGGAAGTCCCCCTCCATGCCTCCCTCGCTGATTCTCGCCCACCTAACCTACCGATTTGTAGAAAACTCCATGGAAACCTGTCGGAATGTTTCTGCAGCCCACCCGTTCCTTCCGTCCCACCTTCCTAGCCTTTCAACACCTTGGAGAGCTCCATACGTCCCCACCGCTCCTTTAGCTGGGTAACTTCTAGAGGCGATCCCTTCCGCCACCCTCATTTCTAAAAATTCACCCCATCTTTGGATCGCCACCTGCTGGCCAGACCTTCATCATCACAATCCTGCCTCTTCTGCTCTCCTCCAGTTGGGCAGCTCCTGGAATTCCAGCTAGAGTGCCACCTGCTGCTCTGCCCCTGCTCCTTCATTATCAACACCCACCGCTTCTTCCTTTTTGCAGTTCTCAAGATCGCCAGTCGCCACCTGCAGGCCACACCTTTATTGTCCTCCCCTTTTTGTTAATGAGCTCCTTCCCTTGGATAGCTCTTGGAATTCCAAACATACCATCGCCTGCTGATTCCTCTACCCATCTTTTGTATCAGCTCTTCTTCGGATGGCTCCTTCATCACCCCTTGTCTGACCCACACTCCTCCTCCTCCTTTGTTCCATTTTCATGATATCCACTTTCTAGTTGCATTTTCATTACCACCTCCTCCATTATGAGCTCCTTAAAATTGAAAGCTCCTTAAATGTCTCTTACAATTCCCCATCTTGGTTCTATTGTATAATTACACAGCCCCTCAAATGACCACTCCTCAGTTGCCCTCTTCTGATTTACTCTGCGTATCTATTAACACCGTTTTCCTCCTTATGAAGTTCTCCAGTTCACCAATCACCACCAACCCTCCATGTGAATGAACTCCAGAGCTTCGCCATTCCCAGCCTGTCCTGCCTTTCCTTATCAGGAGATCCTGCAGTCGGACATCACTGGCATGGCCTCATCACCGGCCCTTATTCAGTCACACTTCTCATGATCGCCACTGACCTTCATTAAGATCCTTTCTAGTTTCATGAGCTCTTTAGGTTGGATAGACCCTCAACTGAACCCCCCCCAACACACACACACATTACTCTGTTCTGATTATACTTGATACTTTTATTATAATCCTCTCCCCATTTCTTCTGATCTTCAAAAACATCTGCATACCATGTTACCCCACCATGATTCTACTTTGCACCTCCATTAGCACCACCTCACTTTTAATGACCCCCTTCTGCCTCCTTCACTGCCACACACCTCTGTCCTCGTACACTTGTCATCATCGCCACCTGCTGGCTGCACCTTTCTTATCATCACCACATTCCTAGACATCGGCAGACAGATAGACAGAAAGGCACTATAAAACAGAAAGAAAGGCATTATGTGATAGATAGATAGATAGATAGATAGATAGATATGAAAGGCACTATATGATAGATAGATATGAAAGGCACTATATAATAAATATGAAAGACACTATATAATAGATAGATATGAAAGGCACTATATAATAGATAGATATGGAAGGCACTATATAATAGATAGATAGATAGGAAAGGCATTATATGATAGATAGATAGATATGAAAGGCACTATATAATAGACAGATAGATAGATATGAAAGGCACTATATGATAGATATGAAAGGCACTATAAAATAGATAGATATGGAAGGCACTATATAATAGATAGATAGATAGGAAAGGCATTATATGATAGATAGATAGATATGAAAGGCACTATATAATAGACAGATAGATAGATATGAAAGGCACTATATGATAGATATGAAAGGCACTATATGATAGATAGGTATGAAAGGCACTATGTGATAGATATGAAAGGCACTATATAATAGATAGATAGATAGATAGATATGAAAGGCACTATATGATAGATATGAAAGGCACTATAAAATAGATAGGTATGAAAGGCACTATGTGATAGATAGGAAAGGCACTATATAATAGATATGAAAGGCACTATATAATAGATAGATAGATAGATATGAAAGGCCCTATATGATAGATAGATAGATAGATAGATATGAAAGGCACTATATAATAGATAGATAGAGACTATAAAATAGATTGACGAACAGAAAGGGACTATAAAATAGAAAGAAAAAAGGCATTATGTGATAGACAGACTCTATATAATAGAATGAAAGGCACTATATAAGAAATAGACAAATATGAACCTATGAAAATATGTTGACCCCCCCCCCCTTGCTGTACGTTTCTTATGATCGCCACCTGCTGGCTGCACCTTCATTAACATCACCTCCCATTTTTATGAGCCCCTCAAAAGCCTCCCTTCATCACTCTGCTCTCATATCTCCCCTCTTCTCGTCCGGCGTCTTCTTCGCAGCGCCCCCTGCTGGTCCTCCTCTGCCCCCTTTTCTTCTCCGGCTCTCTCCTGCTGTGGAGCTGCTCCTGCTGGCCCCTCAGTCCTCTGTCAGCTCTGACTGTGTGTTTTTGCCTGTGATTATCTGTATCTGAGCACACGTGAGATTTGGTGTGTGTGTGTCTGCGTGTTTCCATTGTGTGTGTGTGTGTGTGTGTGTGTGCGTGAGATGAAAGCCTCCCCAAGGGCTTCCCACTTGCACTCACACCAGTAATCAATCTGGAATCATTAAGAGCCGGGCGGGCGGCGCGATAAGAAAAGCGAACGGCGGTATCGAGCGTCTTAATGAGAATGAATTGTTTTTATCTAACAAGCTGCCGACAATTATAAAAAATAAGAGATAAAAAAATAAAGAGAAACAAAGGCACCTGGCCGAGCTTGTTAAGTAGATGCAATTGGGTGGTCTCACTCTCAGCAGAAAGAGAGAGAGACGGGCTGTGGGGTGCCACCCGAGAGGGCGCGAGACATTGCCTCCTAGTAACCATGGAAACGTGAGAAACGGTAAATGTGCTGGTGGTCTGGTCGATTCTCATCTCAAGTCAATGGGTAGCAGAGCCCTTTGGGTGCACGGCCTCACCTTGAGGATGACTTACATCGACTGCGATGTGCCGATGACTTTATTCATTTTTTTTTTCCATGACCTAAATTCAGTTTTTTTTCCCTAACTTCCGCTAGAGTAGACAATCGTTTGGATTTGATCAAGTTGGCTTTCTAAATATCTTTGACACCATTTTGCTTTTTGACAGCCACGCTAATTTGTTGCACTGTTGCCGTGACACGAAAACCTGTTGCTAGGGGGCGTGTCCAAGTAATAGCACCCCATGATGTCATCACTGTGACGCTTTATAATACGGCACTGCGTGTACAGGAATGTTCAATGTTTTGGATAAACACTCAACAACTCCTAACTCTAACAACGTATGGTTTTGACTTTGTTTTCTCTTTTGATTTTGGTTAATAATTACACTTAGCACGCAGACCTGTGTGTTAACGTTTGCAGTACACCATCTATTGCAATATATTCTGTAATACCTGTAGTCATAAAATGCAAGGCATTTTTCATTCCAACAGATGGTGCATCGTAAGTGTTGCACCATCTGTTGGAATTAGAAATGCAATGTACATGTCTCTGTTATATGCCAATTTGGTATGGGATTTGTAAAAGTGATGTTAATGGTTGTGATGCACCATCTGTTGAACTGACAGGTGCAATGCATTTTATTACTAAAAAGGAAACAACAGTCACATCTTAACAAAGTAATACATTATAAAATTTAAAAGGCGTTGAGTATTCATCCAATTTAGAGAATGCTGTAATATACACAGTGCTGGCTTTTAAAGCATTGCAGGGACATCAGCTGTTGTGTCATATTTACCTTAATAAAAGGATATGCGTCTGTTTGTGTATCTATCTGGATGCCATGTCTCCGTTATTTCAACAGATGGCGCATTACAAAATGCTTTTTTTTAATAAAATGTATTGCATTGCTTATTCCAACAGATCGTGTATCACAAACCTTAACACAGCTTTAATAAATCCCATAGGAAATGGCACATAATAGAGACAGGGTGCACTGCAAATTTCTACATTGATTACTGAGACTTCAGCCCCTCTAGATGGCGAGCACAGCCAGTTAATTCATTAACTGAGTTATTTATTGAATAGTTGAAATCTGCTCTGACAGTTTTGTACAGTAATAAATATGCACTATTTGCACTTGTTTTCTGTGGTGGGCTGGCGCCTTGCCCGGGGTTTGTTTCCTGCCTTGCGCCCTATGTTCGCTGGGATTGGCTCCAGCAGACCCCCGTGACCCTATAGTTAAGATATAGCAGGTTGGATAATGGATGGATGGATGCACTTGTTTTCATCATGAATCTATTGTTGTCTTCTCACTCATCCCTATTCCATCTCAGGTATGACAATTGATGGCTGTGGGCACCCGGGGGCATCACAGTATCAACACCCTTCTTCTGCCTGGCGATCTTTATTCCCTCTATGGTATATTATATTGAAGAATGGAAGAGTACCCCTCGAGTTTGTGAAAGAGCGCAAGGTGCCTGAATGCGACCGTTTACTTCCGGTACTGACATTAGCATATTACTTGTTTGTCTCTCCATGTGTCTGTCCATCACTCTCTCTCTCTCTTATTCTCTTTCTCCCTCTGTCTGCTTAGCCCCTCCAAGCAATCTGTCTGTCTCTCTCCCACTCTGTCTGTGTGTCTGTCTGCTAATCTGTCTACCAGTCTCCCCGTCTGTCTGTCTTGCCCACCTTCTTCCTCTCTGCTTACTTGCCCCCACCTGTCTGTCTGCTAAACTTTCTCTACTTTCATCTACTAACTGGCTTGTCTGCCAGTCTCTCCATCTGTCTGTCCATCATTCTCTCTCTCTCAGTCTGTTTAGCCCCTCCAAGCATTCTGTCTGTCATCTCTCTCTCTCATTTCGTCTGTCTGCTAACTGGCCTGTCTGCCATCTCTCAATCTGTCTGCCCATCTGTCTGTCTACCAGTCTCTCTGTCTTCCTCTCTGTTTGCTTGCCTCCCACCTGTCTGTCTGTCATCTCTCTCACCCACTCCGTCTGTCTGCTAACTGGCCTGTCTGCCAGTCTCTCCATGTGTCTGTCCATCACTCTCTCTCTCTCTCCCACACTCTCTCTCTCTCTCCCACTCTGTCTGCTAATCTGTCTACCAGTCTCCCCGTCTGTCTGTCTTGCCCACCTTCTTCCTCTCTGCTTACTTGCCCCCACCTGTCTGTCTGCTAAACTTTCTCTACTTTCATCTACTAACTGGCTTGTCTGCCAGTCTCTCCATCTGTCTGTCCATCATTCTCTCTCTCTCTGTCTGTTTAGCCCCTCCAAGCATTCTGTCTGTCTGCTAACTGGCCTGTCTGCCATCTCTCAATCTGTCTGTCTGCCAGTCTCTCTGTCTTGCTCTCATTCTTCCTCTCTGTTTGCTTGCCTCCCACCTGTCTGTCATCTCTCTCACCCACTCCGTCTGTCTGCCAGTCTCTCCATGTGTCTGTCCATCTTTCTCTCTCTCCCCCCCACTCTGTCTGTGTGTCTGTCTGCAAATCTGTCCGTCTACGAGTATCTGCATCCGCCTGTCTGTCTGCATTGCTTTTTTTCTCGCTCTCTTACTCTCTTTCTTCCTCTCAGTTTGCTTTCATTCCAGCTATCTGTCTGTCTGCTAATCTTTCCCTACTTTCATCTGCTAACTGGCCTGTCTGCCAGTCTTTCCATCTGCCTGTCCATCACTCTCTCTCTCTCTCTCTGTCTGTCTGTCTACCAGTCTCTCCACCTCTCTGCCTGTCTGTCTGACATTCTCTACTTTTATCTGCTAGCTGGTCTGCCTACCACTCTCTTCATCTGTCTGTCTGTCTGCCTTTCTCACTCATGCACTCTTTCTTCCTCTCAGTTTGCTTGCCCCTCCATTTGTCTGTCTGTCTGTCTGTGTCCTTGTAGGCACATTCATACTTACACACCCCGTATGTGCGGAGACAGACATAAACATTCATGAAAGAATAAACACACACAGGAACTGAAACAGAGCCTCACACACCGATGCACTAATGACACACACACCTGAGTCCATGTAGACACACTCAGGTATGCACACTCATATTCATAAAGATGAACGTGCAGACACCCTCACACACACACATCTGCTGGCATGTCACCATTATTCACATAAAACATACTCATATAATCACATGCAAACACACGTGTCAACATACAGAGACGCCTACACACACACATTCTCCCTCTCCTGGGCAGCGGAACCATGCCAGGCTGAGCACCAGCTACTCCATGCCACAGATAGAAAGAAAGAAGCTGTTTTTCCTTCTTTCTTTCTTTCGTTCTTGTTCACAGGTTTATCAGGCCCATATTGTCACATCTACCGTGGAATTCTTACTTGCATGTGCCAATCACATCCCGCACGTAGCCCCCTTGTTGGCGCCACGATCAGCGAACATGACAACCTGACCTCAAAACTTCTGCCTTTCTCATCTACAACAGTTCACCACACCATCTACAAAATGGGCACCTCCAGCTACCTTCAGCAGGCTTACGGAGACCACTGAGCTGGCCGCCTTGATGCCCAAACTGTCGAGACGTGCATCACGAGCGGCGTCTTCACGTGGGATTGGCTCAACCGGGGTGGAAGGGAAACACCGGCGTCGACTGTCAGCATTCATTTGGGATTCATTCATTATTTCATCCTGGCCCCTGAAAGAGATTCCAATCCGCTCTTTCAGTTTACGAGTTAATCAGTCAATTCCCCCGTGTTGACGCCGCTCAATGAGAGCCCCTTCAAGGTGAATAGAAAGTCAGAGGTGGAGACAAGATGAATGGAAGCCCAGCTCTGAAATTGAAGATAATTAGGGACTCGACCAACAGGCAGGCCAAAGTGCAAAAAAAGTGCACAACTTTCCGGTTTGGCAGCACCAGCAGTGGCATCATTGTGGAAGGGGCATCCAATGGTTTAGCACCTCATTGCAAGCATCACGCCCCTGATCTTCATGAGTATCCCCTCACTCCATCCCATAATCTCAGGCATCCAGCCCCTGATCTTCAGGAGTATCCCCTCAACCCATCCCATAATCTCATGCATCCAGCCCCTGATGTTCGTAAGTATCCCCTCAATCCATCCCATAATCTAAGGCATCCAGCCCCTGATCTTCAGGAGTATTCCCTCAATCCATCCCATAATCTCAGGCATCCAGCCCCTGATGTTCGTAAGTATCCCCTCAATCCATCCCATAATCTCAGGCATCCAACCCCTGATCTTCATGAGTATCCCCTCAATCCATCCCATAATCTCAGGCATCCAGCCCCTGATCTTCAGGAGTATCCCCTCAACCCATCCCATAATCTCATGCATCCAGCCCCTGATGTTCGTAAGTATCCCCTCAATCCATCCCATAATCTAAGGCATCCAGCCCCTGATCTTCAGGAGTATTCCCTCAATCCATCCCATAATCTCAGGCATTCAGCCCCTGATGTTCGTAAGTATCCCATCAATCCATCCCATAATCTCAGGCATCCAACCCCTGATCTTCAGGAGTATCCCCTCAATCCATCCCATAATCTCAGGCATCCAGCCCCTGATCTTCAGGAGTATCCCCTCAACCCATCCCATAATCTCATGCATCCAGCCCCTGATGTTCGTAAGTATCCCCTCAATCCATCCCATAATCTAAGGCATCCAGCCCCTGATCTTCAGGAGTATTCCCTCAATCCATCCCATAATCTCAGGCATTCAGCCCCTGATGTTCGTAAGTATCCCATCAATCCATCCCATAATCTCAGGCATCCAACCCCTGATCTTCATGAGTATCCCCTCAATCCATCCCATAATCTCAGGCATCCAGCCCCTGATCTTCAGGAGTATCCCCTCAACCCATCCCATAATCTCATGCATCCAGCCCCTGATGTTCGTAAGTATCCCCTCAATCCATCCCATAATCTAAGGCATCCAGCCCCTGATCTTCAGGAGTATTCCCTCAATCCATCCCATAATCTCAGGCATTCAGCCCCTGATGTTCGTAAGTATCCCATCAATCCATCCCATAATCTCAGGCATCCAACCCCTGATCTTCAGGAGTATCCCCTCAATCCATCCCATAATCTCAGGCATCCAGCCCCTGATCTTCAGGAGTATCCCCTCAACCCATCCCATAATCTCATGCATCCAGCCCCTGATGTTCGTAAGTATCCCCTCAATCCATCCCATAATCTAAGGCATCCAGCCCCTGATCTTCAGGAGTATTCCCTCAATCCATCCCATAATCTCAGGCATTCAGCCCCTGATGTTCGTAAGTATCCCATCAATCCATCCCATAATCTCAGGCATCCAACCCCTGATCTTCAGGAGTATCCCCTCAATCCATCCCATACAGTAATCTCAGGTATCCAGGGCGGTATTTTCCGTACGTCGCTTAAATCATCCGAGATCAGATGCCTCATCTTGGATGAGTTAACGAGTGAAACGCATCTGGGATAAATCGCTTTTTCAAACTCAGCCGCGTAGTACATTAGTCGAGCTGAATCTAATCATCCGAGATGAATGCGCGCGCCCGCGCTGAGTGAAAAGCCCAAATATATGGAGTCTAGAAAACATGATCAGCAAGTCTTTGATAGGCTGTAACAAAATGACAAAATAACGGAAGCATTTTTTTTTCCACACAAGCAGAGCAAGACCTTTTATTCGAAGGACATGAAGAATTTCAAGATTTAATATGCACAAGGGGTAACACTGCAAAAGCAGCCCAAACCAGAAAAGACGGCTGGCAAAAAGTGGCCGACGAATTAAACGCGTGTGCATTGTATTTACTGAAAGCAGCGTTTCATTTCCTATGTGTCAGATTAATTATTATTTAATATGTCATAATTCCAGATCAAATGTGAGCACAAGAGAACACGGGAACAGGTTAAAGTGAAGTACAAGAATATACTTCAAACTGGTAAAAATTGGTATGTAACTATTTAAAGAATTGTTGACATAAAGAATCATATATAATGTAAAGAACATTCATTTTAAAGCTAATAAGAAGGCAGCCAAGCAAAACAGGTGGAGGTCCACGTGGTCCAGACCTAACCCCTGCAGAAGAGTTGGCTCTCCAGCAAAATGCCCATCGCCCTGTTTGAGGGCATTCCAGGGGGAAGCTCCTCCTCAGAACCAGTGGCAGGATGCAGTGGTCACTTCATTTCAGGTAAAGGATGGTCATTGCATATATTTGTCCTCCATGTGTGCCATAGGTATGTTCCATATAGCCCTCTTTATTTGTTGGGTCAGTTGCAGGGAATGTCATAACCCTAGAACCTGTGTCTGACCAACGAGATATTGACGAAGGTCAAATAATTGATGAAGACACTGTGTCTGATTATTCATCAGGAGGAGAGGTACATTTTCCAAATAATGTTTGATCAAACTCCACGCTGATCAGTCCCATGTGCCCCAATCACATTTGGAAATCCTGGTAATGAGAATGTGAGGCTGATTGTGGGATTCTTCATGTAACTGTGGGTGTTTTTGCCTGTGTATTACCTACCTGCAATGGCATGAAACGCCTCTTTTATTGTCTGCACACGCAGGTGTCCAGGAAACACAATGAAAACCCAAAGGAAATATTTCAGAGCCAAACAGACTTTACGAATTGCCTGGCAAACTGCACTTTTAGATAGATTTTCCGCATCGCCTACAGTATAAAAAAAAGTGCCGCTTGCAAAAAACCTCAAAGCAATGCATACTGTCTGTGTGGTTGTGAGAGCCCGACTTCGCCGAGTTTGACTTCGAATATAAGGTCCTAATAAATTTTTGAGGTACAATATTCCGTCTCAGCTAAAGCGGTATCTTTCGAAAAGAATTTCTTCCGGGAGCAATAAAGGATCTTGCCGATCGCGCAAACCCCTCTCCATATGAAATTCTCTTCTTATAATTTGCGTACCGATATCATTTGGTCACTCATTCATGAACGGCGAAGTCGTGACTGGATGAATTCCACGCACGGACACTGATTAAGTATGTGAGCTAATCCTTGTTTACATCGAACAAACCTGCTCCGAGCAAGTTTGAGGATTTGGATGTGCTGCTATGACAACACATCCAGCAAGAGTTTCAAAAAACCGACAGATCCAGGATCAGACCAAATCGTCAACAATTACATCCGGCTAAACCAGTAATCCACGTACGAAAAACAACCCCCCAGCCCTTGCTCTTCGTGAGTATCCCCTCAATCCATCCCATGATCTGAGGCATCCAGCCCCTGAACTTGAGGTCCCTGCCCACCCTTCCTCCTGTTCCACGTTCTAACATGCATGGACGACTGCATGGAAAGTCCACAGAGGATTCTTCAACTGCATGGGAAACTCTACAGGGGGAACTGCAAACATGGGGTACTTCATCCCCTGGAGCTAAATCCTGAATATGTGTTAAGGCTAGCGATGTGCCCGGGTGTAACTACTCACGTAATTAAGCTAGATGCCATGTAGCCCGCAGCTCAGAACCCGCCATTGGCACCCCTTATCCCACCCCCTTGCTGCACCACAAGCCTCATGCAGGATGTCCACCGGCAGTCATGCAGCTTTAGCGAAGCAAAATTTCGAAATGATTGGCGGAACATTTGGGGAGAAACATCCAGGTGAGGAGAGCATTAAGTCATTCAGTGCAGCTTCATTGATTCATTGTTATGGCAATTTTGAATTTCTTTTAATTTATTATTTCGCGAATTCTCTTTGTGTCTTCATTCTCTTTTATTATTGCTCTACTTATGTATTGGAGACACAAACATGATGAAAGGGGTGTGAGGCCTTCAGAAAGCTCCACAAGCAGGCCCAGCCCTTCACAGACCTACCCAGAAGTGGCCTTACCTAACCCCAGCCACCAAGTACTACCTGCCTGCTGGCTTCGGCCTACCAAGGCCCAAAATAGGAAGCAGGCTATCGAGTCCAAACAAGAACATCCAGAAGAATACAAAACTGGGCTTCAGGTTTTATGACGTTTTAGAAGGTGTGATAGAAGGCGCTATATTGCGCCCGACCCGGCACAGACTGACGCAGAGGCACGTGTAAAATAACAAGACCTTTTATTTTTCTTCAGATGGAGGGCACGTCTTCCCCGTAATCCCTCCAACCACAACACAGTCCCAAACCAAGCACTTAGCCAACACACAAACACTTTTCTCTCCACCTTGGCACCACCACTCCTCCCAGGCAACCTCGTCCACTTCCTCCCAATTCTGGCTGCTGAGTGGTGAATGCTGGCCCTTTTTATAACCCACCCGGAAGTGCTCCAGGTGCTTGATCACCTGTTGCTAATAGCACCTCCGGGCGGGACGGTAGAGATGTCCAGGTGGGCTCTGGAATCCATGCAGCACCCCCTGGCGGCCATCCCAGGTCCCCACAGGGTTGTGGAGAACTCCATCTCCCATGAAACCCTGCGGGAAACTGAGGCATCATCGTCAGCCAGGGAGGCTGCCACCAAGCGTCCCGGGGGAGGTAGTGAGACGCCAATGGTTGCTCCCCCAGAACATATGTGGAAGGGGCGTCCTGGCCGGGCAAACCTTCATTTAAGAAAAAGAGGTCTGCGTGTTTCCTTGTTGTTATTATTATTAAACGTTTATGCACCGTTGATTTGTGGCTTTGTTATCTGCATGTGTTGCTAATTCTCTCGTTTTTCATTTACCGCACGGGGTGTTAATCTCTCGGTTGCCTGATTTGGGGTGCGCGCAGAGTCGTGATTCACCATTGTATTCAAAGGGCCGCACACAGTCTAGCGAGGGCTCGCCACAGGCAGCTTAATCAATTGACGCTGCTTAAGCTGCCCACTACTCCAAGAGGGACCCCCCCCCCAAGCCCCCAACCTGCAGGCTTTCTGCTTCCAAACTAGCTATCCATTTGCAATTCCACCTCAATATGAGATCATCAGTCTACAAGATCCCGGAAACGGATCCTTGGCGCAGCCCCACCGTCACTACAAAACTTTCACTTACATTCAGGACTGGGGCATTTCTCCAAGGGGGGGCCAAACCCCCCCCCCCCCCCCAGGATTCTCGGTCAAGAGCAAGGATGGGTTGCAAGAAAAACAAGATGAAGAACCCCTGATTTACAGTGTCCTTCGTGAATCTAAGCCCGTGTCACAGACTATGTGTTTTGTGGGTGGCTCCCCAGGAGGCGGGGCCACCTTTCAGTCACCGCCAGGCTCCCTATAAATCTGGAGGGTCTCCCACAGTTCCTGGCGGGTCACTTCGAATGTGCTAGGGAGCTGGTGGGTTTCTTGTGCTAGTTTGGATTTTTGACCAGTTTTGCTGTGGTTTTCAATCTCGGATTCTGTCCTGGGACTTTGCTCAACTCGGATTGCCTTTGCTTCAGGCGATTCCTTTGCCTTTTGTGTTCTGCATTGCTCGATTTTCTAACAAGTTATTCCATAAAGATTCTGTGTTTGCCGTTATTACTAGCTGGGGCTTGAAGGCAGGGCCATTCTTAAGTTTTTGGGGGCCCTAGGCATGGAGTGTAGGTAGGGGGCCTCGGAAGGGGCCCCCCAGAGCTGAGGATAAAACTGAATTGTGAAGTTGCAAAATGGACCTCAGGCGAGAGATTTATGTCCCTGCCACTAGTATTAAGGCTAGAACCTTCATCTTTGCAAGCGACAAAGTTCAACAGAGCTCTTCTTTGCGCCTGTTTGCTTTTTCCTTACGTTTAGCAGCACCAGACTGATGAGCTCGCTTCATTTACAAACAGGGAGGACAAAATCAAGTTGCGTTATTAGCTAATGATTACTCACTTGTACATACAAAAATACTGATGGTACAGTAGGCCATAGACCCGTGTTCTTGATCATATTAGTGCCAGATAGAACTTGTGAACATGTACAGTGCATCCGGAAAGTATTCACAGCGTTTCATCACTTTTTCCACATTTTGTTATGTTACAGCCTTATTCCAAAATGGATTAAATTCATTTTTTTCCTCAGAATTCTACACACAACACCCTATAATGACAACGTGAAAAAAGTTTACTTGAGGTTTTTGCAAATTCATTAAAAATAAAAAAACTGAGAAATCCCATGTACATAAGTATTCACAGCCTTTGCTCAATACTTTGTCGATGCCCCTTTGGCAGCAATTCCAGCCTCAAGTCTTGTTGAATATGATGCCACAAGCTTGGCACACCTATCCTTGGCCAGTTTCGCCCATTCCTCTTTGCAGCACCTCTCAAGCTCCATCAGGTTGGATGGGAAGCCATTTTAAGATCTCTCCAGAGATGTTCAATCAGATTCAAGTCTGGGCTCTGGCTGGGCCACTCAAGGACATTCACAGAGTTGTCCTGAAGCCACTCCTTTGATATCTTGGCTGTGTGCTTAGGGTTGTTGTCCTGCTGAAAGATGAACCGTCGCCCCAGTCTGAGGTCAAGAGCGCTCTGGAGCAGGTTTTCATCCAGGATGTCTCTGTACATTGCTGCAGTCATCTTTCCCTTTATCCTGACTAGTCTCCCAGTTCCTGCCGCTGAAAAAACATCCCCACAGCATGATGCTGCCACCACCATGCTTCACTGTAGGGATGGTGCCAGGTTTCCTCCAAACGTGACACCTGGCATTCACACCAAAGAGTTCAATCTTTGTCTCATCAGACCAGAGAATTTTCTTTCTCATGGTCTGAGAGTCCTTCAGGTGTCTTTTGGCAAACTCCAGGCGGGCTGCCATGTGCCTTTTACTAAGGAGTGGCTTCCGTCTGGCCACTCTACCATACAGGCCTGATTGGTGGATTGCTGCAGAGATAGCTGTCCTTCTGGAAGGTTCTCCTCTCTCCACAGAGGACCTCTGGAGCTCTGACAGAGTGACCATCGGGTTCTTGGTCACCTCCCTGACTAAGGCCCTTCTCCCCCGATCGCTCAGTTTAGATGGCCGGCCAGCTCTAGGAAGAGTCCTGGTGGTTTCGAACTTCTTCCACTTATAGATGATGGAGGTCACTGTGCTCATTGGGACCTTCAAAGCAGCAGAAATTTTTCTGTAACCTTCCCCAGATTTGTACCTCGAGACAATCCTGTCTCGGAGGTCTACAGACAATTCCTTTGACTTCATGCTTGGTTTGTGCTCTGACATGAACTATCAACTGTGGGACCTTCTATAGACAGGTGTGTGCCTTTCCAAATCATGTCCAGTCAACTGAATTTACCACAGGTGGACTCCAATTAAGCTGCAGAAACATCTCAAGGATGATCAGGGGAAACAGGATGCACCTGAGCTCAATTTTGAGCTTCATGGCAAAGGCTGTGAATACTTATGTACATGTGCTTTCTCAGTTTTTCTATTTTTAATAAAACCTCAAGTAAACTTTTTTCACGTTGTCATTATGGGGTGTTGTGTGTAGAATTCTGAGGAAAAAAATAAATTTAATCCATTTTGGAATAAGGCTGTAACATAACAAAATGTGGAAAAAGTGATGCGCTGTGAATACTTTCTGGATGCACCGTATACACAGACTAATGATAATGCGACTAGTCAATGGAAAAGATAGCCTACATGTATAATTATAGCAGAGCAGACGGAGGGACGGAGCAAACCACCCACTGTCGAGTCGCTTTGTGGAATGGTTTTTATTTTCCCAGCTTCCGCTATTTATCGCGTGATTGATTTGTGGCGCAGACGCTTGGAGGCAGGAAAGGTGGATGATCAGTGCCCTCCCACCCCACTCCGTCACCTCGATTCTGCCTGTCGTCGTCGTCACTGTTTCCTCTTTGCTCGTGTGTAACCATATTGATAATTCCGCCACCAGAGAAAATTTGTACTTCTGAAATATATGGACCTGTAAGCTGTAGGCTATTTGGTTATAATAAAAAAAAAAAAAGCACCCGGCGGGGCCCCCTTGGCAGTGGGGGCCCCCTTGGCGGTTGCGTAGTTTGCCTATGGCTAAGAACAGTCTGTTGATGGTGATATCCCCCTCTAGAGGGCATTTTTGGAAGTGTTTTTGGACTGTCAGCTCATAACAGTTGAGATAATTATTGTGATTCGGTCAGGGTGACCCACTGACTGGGGTTCAAATTCATGTTTTAGGTCTGCACTGCTCAGTTTTGTTTCTTTTACTGATGTTAGTGCGACTACTGTCTATTGTTTTTAATTGTGTCTGTGTTTGTAAGCTAACACATG
This sequence comes from Erpetoichthys calabaricus, assembly GCF_900747795.2. Lineage (NCBI taxonomy): Eukaryota > Metazoa > Chordata > Cladistia > Polypteriformes > Polypteridae > Erpetoichthys > Erpetoichthys calabaricus. The sequence continues at coordinate 165,310,752 of NC_041403.2, read as the reverse complement.
CTGTGTTATGTTCCGCGTATTTTGTGGGTGGTCCACCAAGAGGCAATGATATGATGCCAATGGTGACACTGGCTCCCCGTTATTTGATTGATTTTGCGTGACGTGAATGGTGCGCAGACGTACGCGTTTAGCTCGTCATTAGCGAGAGAGTAGGTAGGCAAGTAAATGTTATCACACATGCAGGACAATTCCGGATGGCCTCACCATGCTGTTCATGCCAAAGACACCCCTGGCGTGGACTAAGCCTTTAATAACGCAGCGATTTCAATGCCACCCCCCCCCCAGCCATCTTCACACACGGAATATGGCAGCCTCTGTTGTACTCACAAGACAGACTGAAGAAATCTCTAATCTCCCCAACCTCCCCCAAGCGCCGGAGATTTATATACTTTAAATGACCTTCTCGGCTAAATGGAGTCAAGCATAAAGATCTCTTATCACTGACGGCTCGTAATCATCTTCAGTTTAAGTTTTATGACTGCTTTAAGAAAAGAGTTGGGAATTGCTTGTGGTTACATGAGTGTGCTGCCATGAATGAAGCACTTAATCACGGCTTTTATCACGCCGCTGACAAGCATCGCCCTCAGCCACATTTAAGGACAACGCCAGAGCGTGACGAGGGAGACAGGGAAGCCTTGGGATGCCAGGGTGTTGCTCTCCGATGAAGAGAGTGCAGAGCCGAATGGCGCCTGAACTCTCCTCGGACGTCCTCAGAAGCTCCCGACTTCACTTCGATGTCAGAAGACGCGTTCACGTAAAGCATCAGGGTGGTCCAGAAGACTCCATCCGGCCGGCACATGCCACGTGACCCGCAAGCCCCCGGATCATCTGTTTGTAGGCCTGATCCAGGGGATGTCGTTCCTCTCTTTGCCTTTGAACAGTTTGGGGTGGAAATATTTCGACTACCAAACCCGTGCCGCTTGATTTCAGGGCAGCATTGCTGAGGATGGCGGCACACAAGATGGAGGAAGGAGGTTGCAGATGTTACCCCTGCCTCGAGCTGCTCTCATCGTGGTGATTGAGCGGTTCAGATTTTGCCAGAACGCCATCTGTTTATCCAGAAAGTATTCATAGCCCTTCACATTCTGCACACGTTTATCTGTCATAGATTTGATTTCATATTTAGTTCATGTACCGTGTTGACCAAGGACCCAACGGTCGCTCAAACAGAGCTTCAGAAAGTCGCCTGCCGAGATGAGAGAACCTGTCGGAAAGGAGCAGAAAGTGAAGGGGTCGCAACTCTCTCTGAATCCACAGACGGGGACAACGTTTTCGGTGCCCCTCCACAAAGCAAAGAAGAACCCACCGTTTTTCTCTGAAAGGACTGGAAATCGCTCAAAGTCATCGGGTATCCATCACCGTTTAGTCCGTATGTTAACACAAAACAGAACTTGCTTTAGAGTTTTGATTCCACAGAATATTTCAAATAAAAATGGCATGGACACAAATGATGGGACCCTTCACCTCTCAGATGTGGTGGCACAACCTTTGGAGTTTGCATTCCCTGCACACAAGCGATTCCTGGAGCTCTCCATGAGACTTCGGCACCTGTCTACAGGTTGGTCGTTTGGCCCACTCGTCCTGAGCAAACTGCTCCAGGTGGGTCAGATTTGCAGGGGTCTTCTCCAGACTGCATGTTTCAGTTCTTTCCATAGATGTTCAATGGGATTCAAATGAGAAGGCCACTTAGGAACAGTCCGGTGTTTTGTTCTCAGCCATTCCTGGGGGCTTTTAGCTGTGTGAGAAGGAGTTTTCAGACACCGGGCAGGACGTTTCACTCCAGAAGGTCTTGACAGTCTTGATATCTCGTTGCTCCCGGTCACACGCAGGAAAGTAGCCCCCAAAACATAACTGAGTCTCCTCCATGTGTCACAGTAACTCTGGTGGTCTTTCCTTTGAAAGCTTCATCTTTTTTGTCTGTGGACATGGAGCGCCAGCTGTGTGTCGTCTGTCCACTGGACCTTCTCCCAGAAGTCATTGGGGGCTGGTCAATGTGCATTTTAGCAAATGCCAGTCTGGCTTTTTTATGTGGGGTCCTCCAGGGTCTTCTTCCATTCAAAAAGTGAAATCAGACACAGATGGTCCTTGGAGTTCTGCTTGTCTTTCTTTGGAATTTGCCCTCGGCATTGTGTCTGCCATTCTCACTGTCTTTCTGCGGTTGATTTACCTCCAGGGAGGTTGGCTACAGTCCAGTGGACCTTCAACTTCTTAATAATATATGACACGGGTGTCACAGGAACATCAAGGTGGTCTTCTCGCCTTTGCCTTTGACACGCTGACCTATCATTTTCTTTCCCATCTCCTCAGACGACTCTCTCCTTTTGCTTTCTCTGCTCCACTCTCAGTGTGAGACACACGATGACACCAAACACTCAAGTGACGACTTTTCTCCATTCTCCATGCACGACTGGAGACGTGTGTGTAATACGAATTCAAGAAGACAGCAAGTTTGAAAAAATCCAATTATTGGGGATCTTGTCTAGGGGATCCCAAGAAACGTGTGCAGGCCATTGTTGAAGATTTTTGGAGAACAAGCGACACTTGATAATCTTGGACACACTGGATGACACGTCAAAAAACTCAAGAGTTCCGCCCACAGAGTTCAATTTTCGTCACATCAGACCAGATCGTCTTTCTCCTTTAAACTGTCATATGCCTTTTTACTCAAGAGGGCCTTCCGACCCTCCGCTTGACCATGAAGGCCCGACTGACAGATTGCTAATGAGATGTCCGCCCTTCTGGCGGGTTCCCCCGTCCCTGCAGATGACTTCTGAAGCTCAGTTTGAGCGACCATTGAGTGACCTCCCGACCAACGACAACATTTATTTCTATGGCACATTTTCATGCAAACGTTGGAGCTCAAAGTACTTTACAACAAACAAATTAAAATTAGAGAACAATACTAATGAATAAATAGTATCTAACAAATCAATAATGCACACTTACATAAGACTGTCCCCTAATGCGAGTCCAAGGATCTCCTCATGTTCAGGTTCTGACGAGGTTTGTAATAACCCACCGAGACCAGAGGGGGCGTCATTGCTAACTCGGTTTTCTCCTTCTCTCCTAGCAGCAGTGAGAAGCCCCGCCCAGTGAAGGCACCTGAATCCGCCCCTTCCAGCTTTAGGGTCCCGAGGACTCCCTGGTGACTCACTAGACGGAGCTCCCGAAAACATCGACTGCAATTTATTCCTCTTTATGTTCTTCTGGCCCACAAGCCTGGGTAAATACACCATAACAGGCGTTACCGTCATTAATTTTTTCCTTATATATTAACTCTTTGAGGGCTGAATATTATTTCCTAAGAACACCGCTTTCCGAAAAGGACACAAAGCAACGGTTTCACCCAGAAGTCAACATAAATCGTCTGTTGCTGCATGGTGTGGCCGCCAGTACACCAGGAATGTTCAGCAGCCTGGCTGTCTTCCTGTGGCAGGAGATGGCATTGTAAGTGGCGGTCCTCCCAGGCGAACGTCGCCGTAGGTGCGTCAGTTACACAATCCTGTTCAGCACCGCAATCAGCTGATGCTGGCACCTCACGTTCGTTTTCGATCACTTGTATCAAAATCGCAGTCCGACAAGTCAGAGTCCAATTCAACACAAGGAAGAAAACGGGAAAAACTTTTCAAATGAAACAAAATGACGGCACATACGGGAAAATAAAATAGCAACGTGACGATTCCAAAGACAAAAAAAAACTGGGAGTACAGGACCTGTTCTTTGTTAAAGTGTGGTCTCATTTTGGAGGCGAGCCATCCTTTGGAGTTTTTAAAGCCCGGTATTTCTGAACATCTCCCAGTACTTCCCTTGGCCATTGTCACTGACGTGCACATGGGAGGTGCTAATGACTTCTCCTTCTCCACCCTTACAGGAGCAGTAAGACCTAGTCTCCTCCCTCCTCCGACTCCAGACCACGCCCACTGATGACCTCTTTCCTTCCAGATGTCCCGCCTCTTTCCCCCTTCACAGTAATAAAAGCCGACAGCCTTGCTCTGCAGTCACTCCACTGTTGGTCTCCGTCTCTTATGATTACTTGCAGGTCGTTTTTTCCCCTACAAACCTCAGACCTTTTTTTTGTGTTCTGTCTCTCTCTCGTTACACCATTCCAATGGACATCTTCAAGTCTACTTTCTTTAATCACTTGTGCCATCCCATCCGCCTACCTCAAGTTCACTTGGCCAGGGAAGTAAAGGAATAAAGGCAAATCCCCACAAACAAATGCGTGTAGCAGTACAGGCACCTGCCCTATAGAGTGCACGTCTTCGGCATTACGTCCCATAAAAGGGGTTCATGGCACACTACACCAGCCTTGCCACCTGAACCGAGCCTCACCTCCACTGTGTGTTGCATTCTCTTCAAGCCGGGCATTACCTGAATTAGCCCACCTGCCCCTCAGTGTGGTGCATCTGATTTTATTTTGTCACGATGGTTGGCAAAATCACACTGCAGTATGGGCACCTGCCCTGTAGGGGGCACCAATTCTATTACACCCAACTATCCCAATCCTGACATCTCGTTTTCAGTGCAGTGGCTTTCCTCCCTCTTTTCGAAAGCAATTGAAAGAAAATGCAATAAATACGCCGTTTGAAATAAACACCCAAAGTACTTAAAAACAACAGATGGGCAATTTATTTCTGTAATATTGTTTTTTCCCCCTACATCAGGATCAGCAGGCAAATTACAAGAAATCAGATGTCAGCTAATTCTAATTGTAATTAAATGCTGGGAAGAGACTATTTCGAACCTTCCGGTGTAGCCTGCAACTACAAAGCAGCAGGATTATATATATGTGTATGTATAAAATTAATCATTTGTTCGTTTTAAAGCAAGGTCTGGAAAGCGCTGGTGACTGTACACCTTATCTGAACCCAACAGCTGTGTCCTAGTTAATGCGTGCAGCATCTGTCTGCAGGAATTTAGTTCAGGGTGTTTAAAATTAGATTTAACATCTATCATTTCCCTGAGCTGAATGGTTTTGTGTCAGCGCTTGGCAGAGGTAATCCGTCAGCGAGCCGCCGTCCGTCCTGCCTCAACACCCCATCAGTCAACTGTGTGGTAATGGCGGGGCGACAGCCCACGCCCACGGGGGCAATCGACGCCACAGGGACGGGCTGGGTGCCCCCGAAGTGAAGTAAAGCCACAAACTGCAGCGGGCGGCAGGGCGGAAGGCGGGTACTGTAATCTGGACATGTGAAAATAATGAAAAAGAACTTCCATCATAGACACATCATAATAATAATAATAATAATATTAACAACAAATACTGCTGTTATTAATATAATCATCCATCAATCCATTTATTTGTTAGATCCACTTAAGGAAATTTTAGGATAACAGGAAACTTATCCAAACAGCATCTGCCACAATGCAAATAATAATAATAATAATAGGGGATACTCACACAGTAATCATAGTAAAACAATCAATAAAGGTATTCCTGGGCTGATATCCCATTCACACTCAGAGCCTTGACATACTGTATGGATTCAACAAAAGTTAAGATGAGTGAATAAAAGCAGGTGCCCAAAAGGGCATCAGTGCCAGGGGACAAGCTGGGCGCCACAAAGCAAAGTGCAGCCACAAATTATTATTATTAATAATAATAATAACTTATTATTATCATTATAAGTAGTAGTAGTATTATAATAATACTAATAAGAGGCACGACTAGTAATAATCACGGTGGGTCGTTGTAGACAGGGGCTAACCAACAGCATGAAGCTCAGAGCTGCTACTACTATTAGCAGCATGAGTAGTGGGGTGTAGAAGTATTATTATTATTTTTAATATTATTATTAGTAGTAGTAGTAACATTAGTAGTATCCATCCATCCATTACTTTACTGAGCCCATTTGATGAAAGTTAGGATAACAGAAAGCCTAAACGTATCCTATTATTATTATTATTATTATTATTATTGTTGTTGTTGTTTTTAGTAGAAATACTAATAGCATTAGTAGTAGTAGCAATTGTAATAGTAGTTGTAGCAGTAACAGTATTATTAGTATTAGTATTGGTATTAGTAGTGATAGTAGTAGTAGGTGCAGCATTAGAATTATTAATATTGTTATTAATGTTAGTAGTATTACTAATAGCATTATTATTAGTAGTAGTAGTGGTAGCAGTAGTATTACTAGTATTAGTAATAGTAGTTGTAGCAATAAAAGTAAATGTAGTAGTTGCAGTATTAGTAGTTCATTATTATTATTATTATTATTAGTGGTAGTAGAAGTATTATTATTATATTGTTGTTGTTGTAGTTAGTAGAAGTATTAACTGCAATATTATTATTAGTAATAGCAGTAGCAGTAGTAGCAGCAGAGGCAGTAGTATTTTTAGTATTGGTAGCAGTAGTAGTAGTAGTAGTAGTACTGGTAATATTAGTAGTATTATTATTAGTAGCAGCAATAGTAGTGGTAGTTTTATAAATTATTTTTATTAGTATTATTATTAGTGTTAGTAGTCATTTGTTTCTGTCCTCTCTGACAAACTGACCTTATAATCTGAATCACATTTTGAGACTTAAAAACAATTCTATTCATATGGACTCTGTTTCTTTAAATTCGCTTTGCTCGTCCACCAAAAACAGGGGCGCTCTACGCTCCTGCCACTTCACGTCTCTGCGCCTCACGTTGTGAAGTGGGGGGTTGAACACAGGTGAAGGAGATGCGGTCGGATCAGCTGCTGGCTTGCTGCTACTGCGCGTTGATCATTTAAAAGCCAACAACGGTCCTTTTGTCTCACTGCCTTGGCTCGCCGGACGTCAAAGTGTCTTCCAAGAAGATTACATCTCGACCTCAGATTTCTTAATTACAATAGAGAGATATCTTTGTTGTATAAATGTGCATTTTTATTTGTTTTATATTATTTACTCATTTTTAATCTGTATTTATTTATTTACTTGTAACGTTCTCTTTGAGATCCTGTAAAGCACTATGAGCTCCATTCTTTGTTTATAAATGTGCTCTAGAAATACGTGTTGTTGTTGTTGTTGTTGCTATAAAGCAGCCACTTCATCTGACTTCTCCTAAACCGCACCCACCCACCCATCTACCGATCTGTCTGTTTACTGAAGTCACTTTGTTTAATTTTAGGGTCGTTGTGGGCCTTTGTAGGTCACAGGTGCCATTGGAGTGGCAGGGCAGTGATTACCCAGCAGCACAAAGCTCAGGACAGGGAGCAAACCTGGAATGAATGGCACTACAGTAATAATAATAACAAAAATAATAATAATACATGAATTGAGGCTGCTTAATCGAATTACTGGGTCAGAGGGGGCGGAGCCTGTTTGAAACTATATAAAAATAAATAGTGAGATAGAGAGGAACTGAACAGAATCAAACAGAATAGAATTTCTCTGTCAGTTTAACGGTGATTTTCTGGGTCCGTGGTTGTGGTGGACATCAGCCTCCTTTAGTCACCTTTTAGGACGGTGAGTTTATTCAAAGCCCAAGTCACTGGCGGTGCTTAATTTGTAAATCATGAAATGCTGGACCTCAAAATGGCTGCTTTGGAGGCAAAATTGTGGTTCGCCAATGAAGGCAAGGTGGATACCAAAGTGCAACACAGTTAACGCTGAAGTACATCACTGGCCTGATAAACATATGAAACACGTCCTGTTTACGCGTGTACTCGCACACATCACTTCGTATTTATTGCATGTGGATATCTTGCCATCTTCAACTGTTCCGCTGTCCACACACTCATATGTGAGTTTCTGCTCTCCTCATCCTCATCTGATGGTCTTCATCCCCATCACCTCGTTCCCATTCCTTTAATCTCTCAACCTCCATGTCAGCATCCACACCTAAAGCACCCGAACCACCCGAACCAGAACTGCACTCCCCTGACAATTCACTTTGGTTGTGTGATCTTGACGCACATTTTTCTATTTCATGTCATCCAATCAAAAAACAGAATGGCGTACCATTAACTAGGATACTTTTGTAAAGTTTAAAGAAAGTCTGTGTAATCAAATGTGTTTATCTAGTTTAGATTAGATGAACTTTATGAATCCCATGGGGAAATCCAAATACATGCAGCATAATCCAAGTGTATAAACACAATCAAAAAAAACTTAAAGTATATTTTTTTGCAGAGTTTGAGGTTCCAGGAAGCCTTTGGAGGTCCCGGAGTGCAGAGGGCTCAAAATCAGACGTACCAAAGCTGAGTTCCGATTAATTCCTGCACAAATGAAGCACTAGTGATAGAGGAAGACTATAAAATAATATTCAACCATTCAGGGCTGTGGGGGGTGCTGGAGCCCATTCCAGCCAGCATACAGCATAAGGCAGGAACAAATCTTGGACGAGGCTCCGGTCCATCACAAGGCAAACACACATAAAAACACACACACACACACACTTTAGTATCACCAGACCACCTAACCTGCATGCCTTCGGACTGTGGGAGGAAGCCCACACAGACATGGGGAGAAAACACACAGGGAGGACCCGGGAGGTGAACCCTGGACTCCTTACTGCAATGCAGCAGTGCTACCACTGTGCCACCACCACGCCCATAATATAATATAATATAATATAATATAATATAATATCTGTGTTGGGTTGGCACCCTGCCCGGGATTGGTTCCTGCCTTGTGCCCTGTGTTGGCTGGGATTGGCTCCAGCAGACCCCCGTGACCCTTAGTTCGGATTCAGCGGGTTGGAAAATGGATGGATGGATAATATAATATACCATGCATCCGGAAAGTATTCACAGAACATCACTTTTTCCACCTTTTGTTATGTTACAGCCTTATTCCAAAATGGATTAAATTCATTTTTTTCCTCAGAATTCTACACACAACACCCCATAATGACAACATGAAAAAAGTTTACTTGAGGTTTTTGCAAATTTATTAAAAATAAGCAAATTGAGAAATCCCATGTCCATAAGTATTCACAGCCTTTGCCATGAAGCTCGAAATTGAGCTCAGGTGCATCCTGTTTCCCCTGATCATCCTTGAGATGTTTTTCCTGCAGCTTCATTGGAGTCCACCTGTGGTAAATTCAGTTGACTGGACCTGATTTGGAAAGGCACACACCTGTCTATAGAAGGTCCCACAGTTGACAGTTCATGTCAGAGCACAAACTAAGCATGAAGTCAAAGGAATTGTCTGTAGACCTCCGAGACAGGATTGTCTCGAGACACAAATTTGGGGAAGGTTACAGAAAAATTTCTGCTGCTTTGAAGGTCCCAATGAGCACAGTGGCCTCCATCATCCGTAAGTGGAAGAAGTTCGAAACCACCAGGACTCTTCATAGAGATGGCTGGCCATCTAAACTGAGCGATCGGGGGAGAAGGGCCTTAGTCAGGGAGGTGACCAAGAACCCGATGGTCACTCTGTCAGAGCTCCAGAGGTCCTCTGTGGAGAGAGGAGAACCTTCCAGAAGGACAACCATCTCTGCAGCAATCCACCAATCAGGCCTGTATGGTAGAGTGGCCAGACGGAAGCCACTCCTTAGTAAAAGGCACATGGCAGCCCGCCTGGAGTTTGCCAAAAGGAACCTGAAGGACTCTCAGACCATGAGAAAGAAAATTCTCTGGTCTGATGAGACAAAGATTGAACTCTTTGGTGTAAATGCCAGGCGTCACGTTTGGAGGAAACCAGGCACCGCTCATCACCAGGCCAATACCATCCCTACAGTGAAGCATGGTGGTGGCAGCATCATGCTGTGGGGATGGGAGACTAGTCAGGATAAAGGGAAAGATGACTGCAGCAATGTACAGAGACATCCTGGATGAAAACCTGCTCCAGAGCGCTCTTGACCTCAGACTGGGGCAACGGTTCCTCTTTCAGCAGGACAACGACCCTAAGCACACAGCCAAGATATCAAAGGAGTGGCTTCAGGACAACTCTGTGAATGTCCTTGAGTGGCCCAGCCAGAGCCCAGACTTGAATCTGATTGACCATCTCTGGAGAGATCTTAAAATGGCTGTGCACCGACGCTTCCCATCCAACCTGATGGAGCTTGAGAGGTGCTGCAAAGAGGAATGGGTGAAACTGGCCAAGGATAGGTGTGCCAAGCTTGTGGCATCATATTCAAAAAGACTTGAGGCTGTAATTGCTGCCAAAGGTGCATCAACAAAGTATTGAGCAAAGGCTGTGAATACTTATGGACATGGGATTTCTCAGTTTTTTTATTTTTAATAAATTTGCAAAAACCTCAAATGAACTTTTTTCATGTTGTCATTATGGGGTGTTGTGTGCAGAATTCTGAGGAAAAAAATGAATTTAATCCATTTTGGAATAAGGCTGTAACATAACAAAATGTGGAAAAAGGGATGCGCTGTGAATACTTTCTGGATGCACTGTAACTAACTATGCCACCTATCAAAGATAGGTAACAGAATAATTTAAATATATTAAAATATATATGTCTTGCCCTACGTGTACCTTCAGCGCATCTGAACCTCTTTTGACTGGCACTTCCTCTCTCAAGTGCATTCCCATAAATCCTCCATTATTTCCGAAGCGCCTTTCTCGCCTCCTGTTCGGTTTTATACTTCCAGCCTTTGAAGACGACTCACAGCATGCCTCCTACACACATTCTCTCCACCTCTTGTGTTTCATACTTGCATTTCCTCTTTTGATCGCGTCACCAAAGCCAAACTGACCAATCAGACTGCTCACAGGGACAGGACTCACCGTGTTTTATCACAGAGTAGATCAGTCCCTGAAGTGCTGGTACTCTCTGTATGTATCGACTTCTTGGTTCTTTAACCAATGCATTGTGGATTTTATCTGACGTGTTAATCAAGCAGGGGGATTTGAGTGGGATGATATTCATATATTAGATCTTGGGGGTCCCCTGGACTTTTGTGTATGATGATATTTGTCAGAACGGGAGGTGTAGGCACGTAGACATTTACTGATGATGTGCACCATTTACTGATGGGATGCTATAGCATTAAATGGAAAACTACCAGTCCTCCATACCAGTGCATATTGGCCCAATATAAGTCCTGAATATACATGTAATATAATATAGCTATATGACCCTGTCCTAGATAAGCAGGGATAATATATAATATAATATAATATAATATAATATAATATAATATAATATAATATAATATAATATAATATAATCCTCTTTAATAAAATCCCTGTGTGCGTCCAAGTGTCCGTGTGTGTGTCTTCTGGTGAAGTGCGCATGCGCGGGGCACGGTGCGATGCTTCAAAGGCCGCCTGACGTGTCACACAAGACAGAGAGGGCGGGACTTATAAAATATTGTGCGGCCGATCCAATCGGATTTCGGTAAATGAGGTAAGACCTAAAACATAACGCATGAAAAATCCAATCGGGTACTGAGACGCGGAGACCAGCTTCCCCAAAGAGGTGGGATTAGTGTTTGCTGTTGTGCAAGTATCCACTCTGAGGATGTCAGATTTGCGATTAACAAACTTGGCCTGGTAAAGTGTAAAGTGTTTTCCTAAATATCTGAATTTTCATGATATTACAATAGGATGACTTTTAAAAGTAGATTTATTTTCGCGCACATAAAATCCGTTGCTGGAGAGACGCCATACATACAATAATCAGCTGCACGCCAGCACAGATTAAAATACTTGCTGGAGAGACGTATTACTGTGAGAGAAAATTAAAGGCACACAATACAGTGACGCATATTACAGCCACATACAAGCCAGTATTACTGTAACAGATGGTCCTTTGCCATTTAATATAGACTGTTCCTACTAATGTTTATGCACTACTATTCTAGCGCCCGTTATTGTAACGCGCTTAATGTCTAGTATAATATAACTAACTATGCTACCTATCAAATATAGGTAATAGAATAATTTAAATATATTAAAATATATATGTCTTGCCCTAGGTGTACCTTCAGCACATCTGAACCTCTCCTGACCGGCACTCCCTCTCTCAAGTGCATTCCCATAAATCCTCCATTATTTCCGAAGCGCCTTTCTCACCTCCTGTTCGGTTTTATACTTCCAGTCTTTGAAGACGACTCACGGCATGCCTCCTACACACATTCTCTCCACCTCTTGTGTTTCACACTTGCATTTCCTCTTTTGATTGCGTCACCAAAGCCAAACTGACCAATCACACCAAAGCCAAACGGACCAATCAGACTGCTCACAGGGACAGGACTCACAGTGTTTTATCACAGAGTAGATCAGTCCCTGAAGTGCTGGTACTCTCCTTATTTATCGGCTCCTTGGTACTTTTACTGATGCATTGTGGATTTTACCTGATGTCTTAGTCAAGCAGGGGGATTTGAGTGGGATGATATTCATACATTAGATTGGAGATAAGGGGGTCCCCTGGATTGTGATGATATTTGTCAGTACACAGACACTTATGGATGATATGCGCCATTTACTGACGGGACGCTATGGTGTTAAATGGAAAACGACCAGTCCTCTATACCAGTGCATACTGACTCACCACAAGTTCTGCCCCTAGATAAACAGGGATAATATAATATAATATAATGTTATATTATATCAATTTATTATTTGTTTTTGTTTTCAGAAATCTGGAAAACCCTAAATGCAGTCAAGTTTATTAACCTGCTGTTTCTGCTTTCATATCTGGTAAGACCACCTGATTGCAGTGACACCAGAAAACAAATAATATAAATACCGTAAAAATATTAAACATAAAAAGTGCACCGTGTTCATTTCAGAATCGCCCCCTTCTTAAGTACCATCCCAGTACCATGGCCATGCTGATCCCAAGGCCTCTGCCCCCTTTTCACACTCTTTTCTTTCCCGTTGCCCCTTTTGCCAGTCAGGCGTTGATTTGCCCAACGAGACGGCGCCTCTCCTCTCCCAACACGAGCCACGTTTTCAGCACACGGTCACACTGACACGTCTTTTGTAATTTCCATAATTACACCAGATCCATGTTGCTTCTGGCTTTCCAGAGGCTGCTCTGAATAGAGGGGGCCACGTTTCTTAATTGTGTTGGCAGCTCTGATGACAGCAAATCAATTTGTTGAGCCGGCAAGCACTTTGATTGATCTGACTTCTTCCCGGCGTCTTTTTTTTTTTTTTTATTTTGAGAGTGCCATTGGGAGCTGACCATCACACTGCCGCTTTGTCCACAAGTCTGTGGCCGCTCAAGGTTGGGCGAGTCAATGCCCTCTGTTGCCACGGCCTCTGGTTGGCATAGCAACAGGACTTATTCTTTAAGAAAACGATAGAAGCAGCAAGATTAGAGTTACTGGAGCTGGATTAGGAGCTCAGATCGTGGATGTTCAATCAGCGATCAAGTGGTGAGCCGAGAAAGCAGCCCTGACAGGCAAATTGGGCAAAGTGTTCCTACAAGTGTCAGCAGCAAAACGGTGTGCTCACCGTCACATGTGGACTGGCACTCATTGTGAATATTAACTACAAAACACATCCCAAGAAACGTACAAAAAAAAAAAAAAATGTCGATGTACCTTACCTCGTGGGAAAAGCTGAAGTGTCGCCTGGTAGTGCAAGCCTAGAAGAAGAGGAAGACCACAAAGTCTGACAGGCAACCGTGTCACTCAGCAAGTCTGAATATGGAGGCCTCTGTCTCTGTGTGTCCTTCTCAACTGCCTGGATACTTCACAGCAATGCCAGGGAGCACAAAATGAGCATTCTCACCAAAATACCCATGGTGGCCTAAAGGACAAACGTTAATCCTTTAGAAGTCTCAGGGCTATGGTCTTCACAAACTCACTACTGCTCTGACACCAGGCAAATTTCACCTTAGGTACAAATATAGCACCTTTAATCAATCTACCTATCTATCTTATACAGCCTTTCACATCTATCTATCTATCTATCTCTCTATCTATCTATCTATCTATCTATCTTTCTATCTATCTATCTATCTATTATATAATGCCTTTCATATCTATCTACAGTGCAACCAGAAAGTATTCACAGCGCATCACTTTTTCCACATTTTGTTATGTTACAGCCTTACTCCAAAATGCATTAAATTCATTTTTTTCTTCAGAATTCTACACACAACACCCCATAATGACAACGTGAAAAAAGTTTACTTGAGGTTTTTGAAAATTTATTAAAAATAAAAAAACTGAGAAAGCACATGTACATAAGTATTCACAGCCTTTGCCATGAAGCTCCAAATTGAGCTCAGGTGCATCCTGTTTCCCCTGATCGTCCTTGAGATGTTTTTCCTGCAGCTTCATTGGAGTCCACCTGTGGTAAATTCAGTTGACTGGACATGATTTGGAAAGGCACACACCTGTCTATATAAGGTCCCACAGTTGACAGTTCATGTCAGAGCACAAACCAAGCATGAAGTCAAAGGAATTGTCTGTAGACCTCCGAGACAGGATTGTCTCGAGGCACAAATCTGGGGAAGGTTACAGAAAAATTTCTGCTGCTTTGAAGGTCCCAATGAGCACAGTGGCCTCCATCATCTGTAAGTGGAAGAAGTTCGAAACCAGCAGGACTCTTCCTAGAGCTGGCTGGCCATCTAAACTGAGCGATCGGGGGAGAAGGGCCTTAGTCTCGGAGGTGACCAAGAACCCAATGGTCACTCTGTCAGAACTCCAGAGGTCCTCTGTGGAGAGAGGAGAACCTTCCAGAAGGACAACCATCTCTGCAGCAATCCACCAATCAGGCCTGTATGGTAGAGTGGCCAGACGGAAGCCACTCCTTAGTAAAAGGCACATGGCAGCCCGCCTGGAGTTTGCCAAAAAGAACCTGAAGGACTCTCAGACCATGAGAAAGAAAATTCTCTGGTCTGATGAGACAAAGATTGAACTCTTTGGTGTGAATGCCAGGCGTCACATTTGGAGGAAACCAGGCACCGCTCATCACCAGGCCAATACCATCCCTACAGTGAAGCATGGTGGTGGCAGCATCATGCTGTGGGGATGTTTTTCAGCGGCAGGGACTGGGAGACTACTCAGGATAAAGAGAAAGATGAGGATAAAGAGAAAGATGACTGCAGCAATGTACAGAGACATCCTGCATGAAAACCTGCTCCAGAGCGCTCTTGACCTCACACTGGGGTGACAGTTCATCTTTCAGCAGGACGACCCTAAGCACACAGCCAAGATATCAAAGGAGTGGCTTCAGGACAACTCTGTGAATGTCCTTGAGTGGCCCAGCCAGAGCCCAGACTTGAATCTGATTGAACATCTCTGGAGAGATCTTAAAATGGCTGTGCACCAACGCTTCCCATCCAACCTGATGGAGCTTGAGAGGTGCTGCAAAGAGGAATGGGCGAAACTGGCCAAGGATAGGTGTGCCAAGCTTGTGGCATCATATTCAACAAGACTTGAGGCTGGAATTGCTGCCAAAGGGGCATCGACAAAGTATTGAGCAAAGGCTGTGAATACTTATGTACATGGGATTTCTCAGTTTTTTTATTTTTAATAAATTTGCAAAAACCTCAAGTAAACTTTTTTCACGTTGTCATTATGGGGTGTTGTGTATAGAATTCTGAGGAAAAAATGAATTGAATCCATTTTGGAATAAGGCTGTAACATAACAAAATGTGGAAAAAGTGATGCGCTGTGAATACTTTCCAGATGCACTGTATCTATTATATACAGCCTTTCATATCTATCTATCTTGATATCTATTATATAGTGCCTTTCATATCCATCTATCTATTATATAGGGCCTTTCATATCTATCTATTATATAGAGCCTTTCATATCTATCTATCTATTATACAGTGCCTTTCATATCCATCTATCTATTATATAGAGCCTTTCATATCTATCTATCTATCTATCTATCTATCTATCTATCAATTACATAGCCAGGGGTTGACGGTTATCCCTCACCTTGTGTGGCTTTCATTTTATTTTTTAAGATATTTGCCATTGCCAACGCTCAGACCAGACTGCTCAATCCTCATTCAGGTTTCAATGGGGGCCACTCCACCAAGATGGCTCTACTCACTGTTGTTACACATTACTTCTTCCTGATAGATCTCTCCTCGGCCTTTGATGTGGTCAAACAAGATGGTGGCCAAGAGATCCCAAAAGACCATGCAGAAGACTGAAGAAGTGATGGCTGGATCGGTTGAATGATGACACGAAACAAACCAACGGTGCACCTGAAGATGCCGTGGACAGGAAGACATTGAGAGGTAATAATATGCTGAAAAGCGGCCCCTGCGTCAATGAGGGGTAAACACTAGGAAGAAGAAGCCAGCGGGTAGCTTTAGGATCCTAACCGAAGTCAGATGGGACTCTACCTGGTAGGACTCTAGTGTGCTCTTTAACTTATTTCTGGAAGGTTTGTCCATTTTGCTGAAGAGGAAACTCCTCTACCAAAACAGCTACGTTTTATTAAAAGATCAAAACGGTGGTACCAGTTGTTATCATGCCAAGGATTTCTATGTGGCACTGGAATTTACCCTCTCAGTAGCATCACACTTTTGGGATTGGAGTCAGCGGGCATCTGTGACACAGACAAGGGGGGGGCACCCTCCCAAACACGACACGGAAAGGCAGATCTGCCAGAGAGCTTCGGCTAAACAAATGAGGCCACCTTGACAGCACTGCGGTGCGGTGCGCCTCCACTGATGAAGATGCATTAGGGAGGAGGAAAGGCACGTCAGGAAGAGGAAGCGCGCTCGTTTATTTCCCACTGACGCCGTTAGAAAGCCAGCACCCTGGCACATGGCTATTTCACGGGTCACGGGCATGAAATTATCTGGCGTCACAGCAACCGACTCTTCAGATGAGGCTTTGATTGGAGAGGTGACGGGGGGCGAGTGGCATGTGGGGGACGAGCAAAGGGATTTCAGCCATGTTGGAGACTCACGATTTTGTTTTAGTGACAAGGCGAGCCAGCGGCTGACAATGGCCCTTAAAGCGCCAAGTCACGGGAAGTTAGGGCGGCTCTACCCCGAAAAGTCCAGCACTCATTAGACCCACCAGGGAAAGGCACTGAGTGCCCGATAAACAGCTCCCCCCCCCAGAGGTGAATGCATGGCCACCACTGTCACTCCCATACCAGCAGGACCAGGCCTCTCACTGCTTCACTACGGGTCACCCATGAACCCCACGGGCCATTTCGTTAGCCACATGTTACACTTTAATTGGTGACCCCATAACAAGACACTCCGACCCCTGCAAAAGCAGACAGTTTCATGAATGGAGGTGCAGGATGGCATTATGGGCTTAAAAGGGTGGCGGGTGGGGGTGGGGGGGGTGGGGGGGGGGGGGGGGGGGTGGGGGGGGGGGGGTGGAAAATCAAAACTCTGTTTTTGTCTCTGAAAATTAATTTTGAAGATAATTCTGATGTCCAGGTATTATAAGTCACTATACAGTATGCTCATTAGTGAGAAAACATTGAAGCAAGCAATAAATGGTTCTTCACTGGGTGGAGCTAGATGCTTGAGTGGTAAAAAGATGGGCAGGGCTAGATGCATGACTGGTGAGTGGGTGGGGTTAGATATCTGAAGGTGAAAGGGTGAGTGGAGCTAGATGCCTGAATGATGAGTGGAGCTAGATGATTAAGTATAAAAAGAGTGGGTGGTGCCTAAGTAGCAAATGAGTGGGCGGGGTTAAATGCCTAAATGGCAAAGGGTGGGTGGAATTACATGTTTGAGGGGCAGGAGAATGGGTGGGGCTAGATGGGGAAATGGCAGGGTGGGGCCAGATGCTTGAATAGAACATCAGAACAATCTAGATGACAATGGACCATTCAGCCCAGCAAAGCTCACCAGCCCTATCCACTTAATTCTGCTAAAATAAAATCAAGTGTAGTAAATAGCAAAATGGTGGGTGAGGTTAGATGTGTGAATGGAAAATGGCAGGTGGAGCTAAATGTTTGAGCAGAAAAAGATGGACGGGGCTTGATGCTTGATGGGCAGAAGGGTGCAACCGCTGGAAGGTGTGGAGTGAATTTCCCATTGGGATTAATAAAGTATCTATCTATCTATCTATCTATCTATCTATCTATCTAGCTCCATGCTAGACTTGAAACACTTGAGCTCCACACTCAAAATCGTGATGTTACGTGAGGCACCTGGTTACATAATAGTTCAAATTAGGCTTGTGGGTGGGGTTAGCTGGCAGCAGGCTGGGCGGAGCTGGATGCTTGTATGGCAATCAAGGGGCTAGATGCTTAAATGGAAAGACGTGAGGGGGGGGTAGATGTTTTGAGTGGTACAAGAGTGGGTGGAGTTAGATGCTTAATTGTGTGGGTGGGACTAGATGTTTGAATGGGAAAGGTGGGGTAGAACTAGACACCCGAGTGTAAAAAGGATTGGTGGGAGCTCGATGTTTGAATAAAGGGTGTCAGGCAATCAAACCGGCATCAGGAGACAAAAAAAGCAGGTTTTGAAATGTGTGTGTCGGATCCTGGGAAGTTTGGAAATATTCTAATTAACCCTTCAGACCCCTCAAAAGCTTAAAAATCAAAGCCCTGCATTTTATGGTATTATAAATCACTTAATGCTCATTATTGGGTTTGTGAGGAAGTACCAAAGCAAGGGGATAGATGGCTATTCTCTGGGTGGGGCTAGAAGCTTAAGAGGTAAAAGGATGGGCTGGGCAAGATGCATATCTGGCAAGGTGGGGTTAGATAGTTGAAGGTCAAATGGCAAAGGTGGGGTGGAGCTAGATGACTGAATATAAAATGAGTTGGTGGAGCCTGAGTAGCAAATGAGTGGGTGGGGTTAAACGCCTTAATGGCAAAGGGTGGGTGTTTGAGTGGCAGGAGAATGGGTGGTGCTAGCTGGGGAAATGGTGGGGTGGGGCCAGATATGTGAACAGAACATCAGAACAATCTAGACAGGATTGAACCATTCAGCCCAACAAAACTCACCAGCCCTATCCACTTAATTCTTCTAATATAACATCAAGTGTGTGCAAATAACAAAATGGTGGGCGGGGTTAGATATTTGAATGGGAAATAGCAGGTGGAGCTAGAGGCTTGAGTGGCAGTGGGCAGGGCAAGGACAGGTGTCTGAGTGGGACTAGATGCTTGAATGGCAGCAGACTGGGCGGGGCTAAATGTCTGTGTGACAAAAGGCCGGGCAGGTCTAGGTGCTTAAGTGGCAGCAGACTGGGAGGAGCTCGATGCTTAAATGGAAAGAGGTGAGTTGGGGGGTAGATGTTTGAGTGGTACAAGAGTGGGTGGAGTTAGATGCTTAATAGGCAGCAGGGTGGGCAGAGCTAGATACTTGAGTGGCAGTAGGCAATGCAGGGCTAAACACCTGAGTGTCAAAAGGGTGGGTGGGGATAAATATTTTTATGGCAGAAGCCTGGGCGGAGCTAGACCCATGAGTGACAGAAAGTGGGTGGAAAGCGTGAGATAGCTCTGGCAAATACCAGCCCCACATAGCTGTGCAGAAGAATGAAGAAAGTGACGGAGGTTGACGATGCCCACAGGGTTCACATTGCAGGGCACACCATTTTACCGTCAAAATGATCTGCTCAGGCCTCCCAGAGCTGCAGTGCTGGTGTGTGGCATGGTAACCAATTGGTTCACAGGACACAATTACCTCAGGCCTCACAAATGAATGTTGCACACCCCCTCTAAGTGCAAATGTCTCTCAGAAAGTGGCTGGTCCGTGTGATGCAGGGCTTTTGTCTGTGTACACCATACACGTGTATGATGTGATTCACCCAAGTAAAATCCACAAACCCTAACTGACAGCAGTCCCCAAAGCTAAATTATGGAACAGTCCATCGTGCTAAAGTAAGATTTCAGTATTCAGCCAATACTGGAGCACAACCAGGACCCCCTGACTGTGACTGGGTATCTTACACACTGCAGGCAAGAGAAAAAAAATACAGCAGGCATCCTGGTGCCCCGGGTGAGAGAACACTCAGTGTGCTGCACATCTCTATGTCAAGTCCTTACACAGAGAGATGCCTGCTGTGGACTCGGGGCCTCGGAATCATAAAGTGCCAGGCGCTATATAAAGGAAGGCCGTTCTGAATTTACACTCAACAGAAATGTAAAACTTCAGTTGAGTCAAGTGTGCTCGTCCTTTCCTTTCTCCTGGTACTTGACTGGAATGTTTTACTTATTCCTGCTTTTTGTTTTGTTTGTCATTGTTGGTAAAAAGACGACTTTATGCCAAACAGAGGTAATTAAAAAAAACAAAAAAAACGCATTGTTTATTTCATTTGGTTGTTGCCTCATCACATCACTCTTTAATTATACAGCTCCTTTCACCCAGCACAGGATTCCACAAAGCACACCAGGTGCCACCATATTACGCTCGAGAGAGGCCCACATGTTTTGCCACTCAGCCGCACGGCGCCTCTTTCCTTTTTTTTTTTTTTATTGTTTTAGATAAGCAGGGGGTGACGCCATTCAGTGTTCTGAACAAGCTGGTTTCACATTTGTTTAATTTGCCATGAAGATCAAGGATACGACTCAAAGTCAAAGCCGGGAGAGGGCCAATTTGCAGGCTTAATGGGACGCAGCACGTCGACAGGGAAGCTTCATTTGCCTCTTAAAGAGCGGAGCGTCCAATACAAAGTGAGCCCGCCCAAGTGTAGCCGGTGTGCAGAGTGCTGCGGATATTTTAAGGCTCAGGTGCTGCACTCATTAAATGTTATATCTGCTTGATCTTTATACCTACAGTGGGGCAAAATAGTATTCAGTCAGCCCCCAGTTGTGCAAGTTCTCCCACTTAAAAAGATGAGAGAGGCCTGTAATTTTCATCATAGGTATACCTCAACTATGAGAGAGAAAATGAGAAAAAAAATCCAGAAAATCACATTGTCTGATTTTTAAAGAATTTATTTGCAAGTTATGGTGGAAAATAAGTATTTAGTCACCTACAAACAAGCAGGATTTCTGGCTCTCACAGACCTGAAACTTCTTCCGTAAGAGGCTCCTCTGTCCTCCACTCATCACCTGTATTAATGGCACCTGTTTGAACTCGTTATCAATATAAAAGACACCTGTCCACAACCTCAAACAGTCACACTCCAAACTCCACTATGGCCAAGACCAAAGAGCTGTCAAAGGACACCAGAAACAAAACTGTAGACCTGCACCAGGCTGGGAAGACTGAATCTGCAATAGGTAAGCAGTTTGGTGTGAAGAAATCAACTGTGGGAGACATACAAGACCACTGATAATCTCCCTCGATCTGGGGCTCCACGCAAGATCTCACCCTGTGGGGTCAAAATGATCACAAGAACGGTGAGCAAAAATCCCAGAACCACTCGGGGGGACCTAGTGAATGACCTGCAGAGAGCTGGGACCAAAGTAACAAAGGCTACCATCAGTAACACACTACACCGCCAGGGACTCAAATCCTGCAGTGCCAGACGTGTCCCCCTGCTTAAGCCAGTACTTGTGCAGGCCCGTCTGGAGTTTGCTAGAGAGCATTTGGATGATCCAGAAGAGGATTGGGAGAATGTCATATGGTCAGATGAAACCAAAATAGACCTTTTTGGTAAAAACTCTACTCATCGTGTTTGGAAGAGAAAGAATGCTGAGTTGCATCCAAAGAACACCATACCTACTGTAAAGCATGGGGGTGGACACATCATGCTTTGGGGCTGTTTTTCTGCAAAGGGACCAGGACAACTGATCTGTGTAAAGGAAAGAATGAATGGGGCCATGTATCGTCAGATTTTGAGTGAAAACCTCCATCCATCAGCAAGGGCACTGAAGATGAAACGTGGCGGGGTCTTTCAGCATGACAATGATCCCAAACACACCGCCCGGGTAACGAAGGAGTGGCTTCGTAAGAAGCATTTCAAGGTCCTGGAGTGGCCTAGCCAGTCTCCAGATCTCAACCCCATAGAAAATCTTTGGAGGGAGTTGAAGGTCCGTGTTGCCCAGCGACAGCCCCAAAACATCACTGCTCTAGAGGAGATCTGCATGGAGGAATGGGCCAAAATACCAGCAACAAGTGTGTGAAAACCTTGTGAAGACTTACAGAAAATGTTTGATCTCTGTCATTGCCAACAAAGGGGATATAACAAAGTATTGAGATGAACTTTTGTTATTGACCAAATACTTTTTTTCCACCATAATTTGCAAATAAATTCTTTAGAAATCAGACAATGTGATTTTCTGGATTTTTTTTTTCTCATTTTGTCTCTCATAGTTGAGGTGTACCTATGATGAAAATTACAGGCCTCTCTCATCTTTTTAAGTAGGAGAACCTGCACAATTGGTGGCTGACTAAATACTTTTTTGCCCCACTGTAAAAGAGGAGACCCAGCAGAGAATGAGCAGCTAGTGAGGGTGAGGGTAAGAGTGTCTGTGCATATCTGACAAAATGAAAACAAATTAATGGATTCATCAATTACGTCCAAGCACCTTTCATCGTGACAGCCATCACTCAGCTCTCTTCATGACCTGAGAAGCTTATGTATATAGTAAGCATATGATATGAATATTTAGACAATGAAATCATATGGTGTCAGGAGTGGGATTTAGCAGGAATAGTGCTTATGTATACTTAGTGTGGACGGCAGCCTGGACACAGACAGGAGGACACCATAGGTACAACACCCAGCACACGTTTATTCATATTTACACAAGTGAAAGACACACACAACCCCAAAACTCCCCAAAAGTCCAGGCCTCACCATGCCAATGCCTTTGCCTCTTGAGGTCTGCCTCCACTCCTCTCCACCAAGACTTCGTCCTCTGCACTCCCGACTCCAGCCACTGAACGGAGGGAGACTGCCCCTTTTATTATAACCCGGATGTGCTCCAGGTGCCTCCCGATAATCTTTCGTTGGCACACCCCAGTGTGGCGGAAGTACCAGCTGCGCACCCAGAAGCACTCCGGGTGTCCCTGGTCGTCTTCCCCCCAGCACTTCTGGGTGTGGTGGAAGTGCTCAGGACCAGGGCTTTCCAGGCATCAGGGCGCCCCCTGGCGGTGACCACGGGCTCCTATAGGGTTGAGCTTCCCGTGGTCCCCAAAACCACCAGGACGGTCGCCCCCTCGCATTCTGGAGGAGGCGTAATCCCTCCTCCGGTCCTTCCGGGCATCTCGGCTGGGTGCCACCCCCAGCCACTTGCCACATTAGATATTTAAATTAAATGGTGTCAGAAATGGGATTTAGTAGGAATAGTACATATGTAGACTTAGATAATTCAATTAAATGGTGTCAGGAGTGGGATTGAGTAGGAATAGTGCTTATGCATATGACATTCCTGCCTTGTGCCCTGTGTTGGCTGGGATTGGCTCCAGCAGACCCCCGTGACCCTGTGTTCGGATTCAGCGGGTTGGAAAATGGATGGATGGATGGATAAATCATATGGTGTCTGGAGTGTTAGTAGGGAGCAGGATGAGGAGACCCTGGAGAGGTGGAGATCTGCTCTAGAGAGGAGAGGAATGAAGGTCAGTAGGAACAAGAAAGAATCCATGTGTGTAAATGAGAGAGAGGTCAGTGGAATGGTGAGGATGAGGGGAGTAGAGTTGGCGAAGGTGGATGACTTTAAATACTTGGGATCAACAGTACAGAGTAACAAGAAGTGTGGAAGAGAAGTGAAAAAGAGAGTGCAGGCAGGATGGAATGGGTGGAGAAGTGTGTCAGGAGTGATTTGTGACAGATGGGTATCAGCAGGAGTGAAAGGGAAGGTCTACAGGACGGTACTGAGACCAGCTATGTTATATGGGCTGGAGACGGTGGCACAGGAGACAGAACTGGAGGTGGCAGAGTTAAAGATGCTAAGATCTGCACTTGGTGTGACGAGGATGGACAGGATTAGAAATGAGGACATTAGAGGGTCAGCTCAGGTTGGTAGACAAAGTCAGTGAGGCGAGATTGTGTTGGTTTGGACATGTGCAGAGGAGAGACGCTGAGTATATTGGGAGAAGGATGCTAAGGATAGAGCTGCCAGGGAAGAGGAACAGAGGAAGGCCTAAGAGAAGGTTTATGGATGTGGTGAGAGAGGACATGCAGGTGATGGGTGTGACAGAGCAAGATGACGAGGACAGGAAGATATGGAACAAGATGATCCACTGTGGCAACCCCTAACAGGAGCTGCCGAAAGAAGAAGAAGAAGTGGGATTTAGTAGGAATAGTGCTTATGTACTGTGTATGATATGTATATTTACACAGTTACATCATATGGTGTCAGTAGTGAGATTTAGTAGTAGTAGTGCTTTTGTAGATGTTTATTTATATGATATATAGATCTTGAGGTCCATGTTATTTTATTTTTAGTACGATATGACTATTTAGACAAATCATTAATTTGCTGTCAGCAATAGGATTTATTAAATAATAATAATTCTTTACATTTTTAAAGAGCTTTTCTCACTACTGAAAGGGCTTCAGTGAGTGGGCAGACACTTCAACCACCACTAATATGCTGCATCAACCTGGCAGCCATTTTAAGCGCCAGTACGCTCACCACACATTAGCTGTTAGGTGGTGAAGTGGTGAGAAAAAGAACCAATTAGAGGCAGGGGATGATTGGGAGGCAGAATGACTAGGTTGTGGTGGGCAATTTAGCCAGGGTATCGGGATACACCATTCTCTTTACGAAGGATGCCCAGGGGTCTTTTATGACCACAGGGAGTCAGCAACTCTCTTCTTGAAGGATGGTGCCATTTTTACAGCATAGTGTCCCCGTCACAGCCTTGGGGCATTGGGATCCATACACAGACCACAGGGTCAGCGCCCCCTGCTGGCTGCACCAACACCTCTTCCGGTAGCAAACCAAGCTTTTCCTAGGTGGTCTCTCATTCAAGTACTGGCCGGGCCTGAATGTGCTTAGCTTCAGGCGGATGACCTGTTCTGAAGCACTTATGTATGTTTAAAAAAGTAAATCATGTGATGTTGGTGGTAAAATTTAGTAGTGGTTATGCTTATCTACATGTATATGATATGCAGGGCCAGATTAAGACGAAATTGGGCCTGATGCTGCAGCGCAAAAAAGGCCTATTTTTTTCTCAGCATTGGCGCATGTGTATTCAACACTCACCATACATGCGCACTCAGACTGACCAAGGAGCCTTAATTACTTGCGACACAACCAGCCAGCCTTTATTGAACATGAATAATAATAACGACGTAGTATCGTAATGTAACAACTCGAGATTAACATCAAACTATCTAACATCAACATTCAATAGCAATTGTCTGAAAAGTGCACTTAATGCAGAAAACCTATCAATGAAATACACCAAATTTCGCAATTCTCTTACGAAACAGAGTAGGAAAAAATGAATTTGCAGAGACATTGGGTCAAAGTGACTCAGTTCAGGCTCTTGAGGGTAAAAATTTGTCCACGATTTAAAATTTCATAATAGATCACAATCCTGTCGAGGATTTTAAAAATTCTAAACATCTATGCCGGGCCCGCGGGCCAGGCTTTTAGTTTTACCTTTACAGATAACCATTTAAATAGCCATCGATTTTTACTGTACAACTAACTTTCAAGGTGAAAAATTTACTACGTGGCACTTACCAAACAATAATAAAGTGGCAAGAATTCCCAAGACATTGCAAAAAAACGCAGGTAAATTACTAAGTAAACTGTTTAACGTAAAATTGATAGCATGAACTTGAAATCTTCGGTTAACAATAAACACACCGACGTTATAGGTACGTCACAGCGCAAAGAACAATAGTAACCGTATAATAAGTAACGCTGTGTGTAGGCGTCCGAAAGTTGGACTCCAAATTTCATTCTAAGAATTATTTTGAGGTTAATATAGCAAAGGAAAACTGTTCAGCTTCCGGAAAATTCTCGTCTGTTTTCATCTGGGTCTATTTCAGGAATGGGCTTAATGCTGCAGCATCAGTAGCACCCACCTTAATCCGGCCATGATGATATGGAGATTTAGAAAGATAAATTAACATGGTGTCAGTAGTAGTAGTGTTGATGTCTTTGTAAGTGATATATTTGTTTACACAATTAAGTCACGTGGTGTTAGCAGTGGGATTTAGTAGCAGCAGTGCTTATGTATACGTGAGGACCTTCAGTAGTTGTTGTAGTGTCAGTCGTCTTTACAGAATACACTAAAATTCTTACTTGCTCGTCTGACCAACATGCAACAGCATCACTTTTGTCCTTAAGATCCTGTAAGTTGCATCCTGCAACTCTGCTGCCAAAGTCGAGTGGTGGGCTGGTTGTGGCGGTGTGGAGGGCGCCGGCAGGTTAATAGGAAAGATACCTTTTAAGAAAATAACGCTGACATTTACTGAGCCATCCAATGCACGCAGGCTGAAGCAGAATGGAATTTGCTTTTGTTAATTGAATAAGAAAACTGGAGCCCCTTGTCCGGTGTCGCTAAGTAAATGTCAGACGGCCATGCTCAGCTCTATTTATAACACTAATACTACAAAAAGGGCACAAGGTCCTGTGCCAAAGGGATAAGGTGAGGGCACTGAACTGCCGCCGTAAACAGGAAATGCATTGAAGGGAGGCATAACGGTGAAGATAATCTAGAGTAGACTAGCGAGGAGGTGGCGAGATTTGGGTAAGACAATGGTACACCATGCCACTGCCATCCTGCACCCACCATCAGTGTCGAGGAGCCTATTCCAGTCCTGCAGGGGCACCAAACCTGGCAAAACCTACTCATAAACACTCACACTCATTCACTCATGTGGGGACAACTTTGATCCGCCAGTTAATCAAACCCACATGTCTATGGGATGTGGGAGGAAGACAGGAGTACCAGAAGAAAAAACGTCATGGAGACAGCCAGCCATCCAATCAAAAATAATAAGGCAGAGTCAGCAGAAACATCAGTGTACCAGAAGACGACAAGCAAAGTCAGGTGACCTGGTCCAAGAACCCCTCCGATAGATCAGTGTCTTTCTGGATTTCTGTCCAAAGGCCCCCATACTTCAAGTTAATATGTGACCTGTGTCTGTATGAGTTGTGTGGCCGGCACCCCTGCCAGGATGGCTTACTGTCCATCAGTGTCACTACAGGTCACTCAGTCTCTCTGCAGCTGTCCTGTTCCTCCTCTTTACATCACTTTACTCCCACAGTCCAAAACACACAGCCTGCCATACAGTACACCAGACAGGCTGTGTGAGTACATGGTCCGTATCCCACTCTGGATCGGTTCCTGCCTTCACTCCATCACTGTCTCTCGCTGTGATTTCCATGCCCTCTGCATTCACATCACTTTGCTGCAATGGCCCCACAACACTGCCTTGTTGACTGGAAAATCTGGCCTAGACCACCGTACACGAGACAGACTGGATGAAACTGACAGACCTCAAATACAGTCGAATTGTAGAACCCTGCGTTTAGGGTCAATCTGATTCATTTGTCGTGTGTATTATTGATCTGTCAGGTCAGGTCAGGTTGGGGAGCACGCATTGGCACAGCGCATTGCCACAAAACAAAACAGCTCAGGATCTTGGTTGGCAACCTCGCCCCCCAGGCAGATCTTTCCACGTGTAATATACACAGACATGACTCTGCCGTAATCGTTTCTTTCCACGTCATACGGGATAGACATTTTTGTTTTGGTAATTTTCCAGTTTATTGTAAATAAATATTCTGTATTGTAATTTCCCTACTTTGAATATTTTTATGAGTAAACCTGTTCCTTTGTGTATTCATTAATAAGAGGGACTGTTGTGATGTTAAATTTTGCATACAAGTTGATAAATATTTTGTATGTCTTTATTTGTAACTTGGACAAAGCACTGTCATATTAGTCAGTTAGTCAGTCATTATCCAACCCGCTACATTCTAACACAGGGTCACGGGGGTCTGCTGGAGCCAATCCCAGCCAGCACAGGGCACAAGGCAGGAACAAACCCCAGGCAGGGCGCCAGCCCACCACAGAATGTAATATTAGTGTTACATTATTGATAATAACAGCAATGGTTTGATGCTTAAGTACCCCCACCATCTTTTAGGAATGAGTCTCTTTGTAATTTTACGACAGGGTTGGGGGACATTCCTCACACAAGTTTGTCTAACATTTCTCTGCTGGTGTCTCTTAGTCAATCCCCTCAGGAAAGCCAGGCTGCCAAGCTTCACCTTAACATATGGTTTGGAGGGCAGGCGTGAAGGTATTCTGTCCCCACATTGGTCTGAAGTACGGCTGTTTGGAACTGGCTTGTATCAAAAGCCTTTAAGTATCATGACACCCTATTGGCTCTAGGGGTTGGACAGAAAACTATAAATTTTCTTGCTTTACCTCACCCACTCTCTCTTACCAAACTGATGAAAGACCATCACACACCATGAACTGAAAAGGACAATACAATGAAGAGCACAGCTTGGCAGCCATATTGAGACAGGAATGCGACCTGTTCTGAAGAGAGCTGACCACAAGTGATGCCTTAACTAGAGACAGTCTGTGTGCCGCCTGAACTACACATCAACATTTATCAGGTTGTATGGTTGCCAATATTCTAATGTACTTTGCATATTGTTATATTTATGAATATTATCAATAATACATTGTTTAAATTGTAACTTAACTCCTGCTTGTCTTTTACTAAACCTAACTGCCTGAGGTTATAAATGTAGAAGGGAAGGTGGGGAGAAGTTATAAAGTACAATACATTATAAACAGTGGTAAGGCTGTGAGATTTGAGGCACTCTGACAAAGACAACATATTAATAATACAAAAGGGGAGAGGAGAGTAAAATATTACTCTACCAAGACAAAACAGGGACGTGTGCACTACTACTTCTAAATCATACCACTGACACCATAAGATTTAACTGTCTAAAGACACATTTCATATTCATTTTCACTGCTACTGCTAAACCCCACACCTCACACCATATGACTTAATTGTCTATTTACGAAGGACATTCAAAAAGTTTCTGCACTTTAATATTTTCGTTGTAAACGGTGAAGGCGGGAGGAGTAGTAATTGGGCGTTAAAAAGAACGTACAACGTGGGAAAATTGCATCGCAGACAAAGGTGACTACGTTGAAATGTAATGCCATTTGTTATTGAAATTCTTAATAAATAGAGTTAAAAAAAAACGTTTTGAATGTCCCTGGTATTACAGGTTTCCGGGTGGTATATTAGACGGCTATTATTCAATAAGTGTTTTGAGGTGTAGCTGGGCACATGGCTAATTATGCATCAGCCATGCAGCACTCTGTATATATGTCCAGTGGCAATACGCATACAATTTTTATCAGGGTCAGCTAATTTACCCCTCAAATGAAAATACTAGAAGTTTTTTTTTTGGATGCAGGTTGGAAGGCTGCAGTACTGATCCGGCGATGACATCACACTTGTCCGAAGCAGCTCCGCAAGCGATCTTACAGCACAGGTGCATGAAGAATCGATGCCTGGCTGCTACAGCTCTGTGATTTCACACTGGCCTCCCAAAGTATCATGGGGTGCTACGTTTAGGGCCAATCTAATTCACTTGTTGTGTGTATTACTGATCTTTCAGGTCAGGTTAGATTGGGGAGCACGCACTGGCACAGCGACGAATCAGCTCGGGATCCTGGTTGGCAACCCCATCCCCAGGCAGATCTTTCCACGTGTAATATAAACAGACATGACACTGTCGTAATCGTTTCTTTCCATGTCATACGAGATAGACATTTTTGTTTTGGCAATTTTCCGGTTTATTGTAAATAAATATTCTGTATTGTAATTTTCCTCCTTTGAATATTTTTATGAGAAAACCTGTTCCTTTGTGTATTAATACATACAATGGATGTATGCACTACTACCACTAAATCATACCACTGACACCATAAGATTTAACTGTCAAAAGACACATTTCATATTCATTTTCACTGCTACTGCTAAACCCCACGCCTCACACCATATGACTTAATTGTCTATTTACGGAGGACGTTCAAAAAGTTTCCGCACTTTAACATTTTCGTTGGAAATGGTGAAGGCGGGAGGAGTAGTAATTGGGCGTTAAAAAGTTGGTACGATGCTGGGAGACTACGTAGAAATGTGATGTCATTTGTTATTGAAATTCTTAATAAATAGAGTTAAAAAAAAAGTTTTGAATGTCCCTGGTATTACAGGTTTCCGGGTGGTATATTAGACGGCTATTATTCAATAACTGTTTTGAGGTGTAGAGCTGGGCACATGGCTAATTATGCATCAGCCATGCAGCACTCTGTATATACGTCCAGCGGCAGTAGGCATAAAATTTTTATCAGGGTCAGCTAATTTACCCCTCAAATGAAAATACTAGAAGTTTTTTTTTTTGGATGCAGGTTGGAAGGCTGCAGTACTGATCCGGTGATGAAATCACACTTGTCCGAAGGAGCTCCGCAAGCGATCTTACAGCACATGTGCATGAAGATTCGATGCCTGGCTGCTACAGCTCTACGATGTCACATTGGCCTCTCAAAGTATCATGGGACGCTGGGACAAAAAAGGCCCAAGTCGGAAGTATGCTGAATTTCCCGGACAATATCTGGCATATTCTCTGCAAAAAACTGCTTTGGCGAATTTCACCAATCAACACAAGTCATTACCACTACCAGGGCTGGTTTGTGGCGAGCGACAATGAGGCAATCACCTCAGGAGGCTCTTTGTTAATGAGGACATTTTTGTGCAACTTTTAACCTTTTCTAATATTACAAAATAACAATACACAAAAAGCAAAGTGAAACTTTAAAAATCACATATCCTGGAATAGGCTAGAAAATGTACCGATGTTGAAAATGATTTCAAAAATACAAACTACCTGCGCCCACTGCAGTGAAAAGCAATAGAGTCCAGCTGCAGATGAGACAATCCGAAGCCTCGAACCGATTCAGCGACCCGAGACATTCTCAGGTCCATAACATGACACTCCCGTCAGTGGCATCTTGTTTGTCTCCGCCCACTTTCCAGGGGCCACTCCCCTATTATGCCAATATTACACACCCCTCATGTCGATTTCAGCTCCTTTCAGTTCCTGCTCTCAAACCAGTGGGTTTGGTAGTTTCGAGGCCTGCATATTCAGCATCTATTAAACTTCTAAACTATCAAGGTCTCTCAGGTCTGCATCCAAAGCAATGTAACGATTCCCCTAAACTCAAATAGGGCAATGCTACATTAACGCTAAACTCGTTCAGCTCTTAATGGCACATTGGACCGGGCTGTTCTGCCACTTCTCCTGTCAAAGCTTATTATCAAGCAAAGACAGAAAATAAAAGGAAACAGTTACGGAACAACACAAGAGGAAAACTGTACATATGTAAATATATTTTAACTAAACAATTACACACTTTAACAGCACCAACGAAATAAAGTCCCCTTTAACTGTCCCTCAAGCAAATGCCCATCCCATATACATACATAGACACTAGGGCTAATTATTTCTTTTCCTAAAAACTCTGCTTCGTAAAAAGCATACAAAGTAAACACAATATTCCTTTAACATTAAACATTAGCTTTCTAAGATCGGCTGTCACACGGCTTACATACTTACTACACACCCGTTTGTCTAACCATTAATATTCTGAAAAGCACTTCCTGGAAAAGAAACAGCTACCTGCCTTTCGTCTTTGATTTCCAGATCACTTGCATCAAAATCGGAGTTTGAAAAGTCAGAGTCTGAATCATCAATAATATACAGAAAAATTCATGATGCCCACAGAGTATTTTGCTTTGCACATTCGCTTTGCTCTTTTGCCCGATTTCAATGCCATTCTAGATGTTGTTTACTCTACGCTCCTCACACACACAGGGATTTGATGTCAAGTCAATGAGTCTAACAGTCCTCCTAGCAAAGAGGGTCTACCCGTAACGTGATGGTGAGTTTTGTCGACGTCTACAGCTGAGTATTACCCTCTGCCCCTGGATGTCAACTAAAGTCCACATCAGCCCTAAAAGAATGAAAACACACCAAATTCCCACTTTTAGTTAGACAGGATGGTCAGTCTCCACAAACCCCCACATACATACAATGGGTATAGAAAAGAATCCCCCCCTTCGAATTTTTCCCATTTTTTTTTGTTTTATAGCCTTATATGAAAACACACAAACCAAACTTTTTTCCAGCTTTACTTACTCAATGCAATCTATAATATTCAAGTGAAAGATATCACAGCTACAGTTCAGAAGAATTTTAAAAAATCAAAAACAAGAAATACTGAAATTAATAAAGGACCCCCCCCCCCCCACCAAACGCAATCAGGTGTAAGTGCCCACCATTCCCGTTGCCGTTGCTGGCTTCTTTCCACCTGTGATCAGTTGTAATGAGTGGGATTACTGAAGCTGTTCCTGGAGCATTCATTCCCTTCCTTGGTAGTGCAACTGACAGCAAACAACTGACTATGGGGGGCAAGCCACTTTCAAAAGATCTCAGGGACAGAGTTGTGGACAGACATAAGACAGGAGATGGAGACAAAAACATCTTAAAGGCATTAGCCCAATAAAGTCCATAATAAAGAAGCGGCAAGTGTTTGGTACCACTAGAACCCTCCAAACTGGATGGAAGAGCAAGGAGGAAACTGGTAAGAGAGGCTACCCAGAGGCCAATGGCCACTCTGAAGGAGTTACAGGATTTGATGGCAAAGAGTGGTCATTAATGGTGTGCATGTGACAACAATTTCACAAGCGCTACACAATTGCGGATTGTTCAGGAGGGTCACACTTCTCAAGAAAGGCCACATTAAGGCTCGTTTGAGCTTTGCCAGAATGCACCTTGAAGATTTTGATGCCAAGATGGAAAAAGGACTTATGGTCAGATGAAACCAAAATCAAACTATTTGGCCTCAATACCAAACGGTACACCAATGCAGCTCACCATCCACAACACACCATACCTACAGTAAAGCATGGAGGGGGCAGCATCCTGTCGTGGGGGGCCTGGGGCTCTTGTTAGGGTTGAAGGAAAAATGGATGGGGCAAAATACCGTCAAATTCTTGAGGAAAACCTGCCAGAAAGTTGAAGATGGGCAGAATGTTCACCTTTCAACACGACGATGATCTGAAGCACACAACAAAATTGACCACAGAGGGGCTGAAGGAGCAAAAAGTGAAAGTCTTGGTGTGGCCAATCAGAGCCCAGAGCTAAATCACACTGAAAATCTGTGGAAAGATCTGAAGATAGCAGACCACCAACGCTCACCATCCAGTTTGACCAAACTTGAACAGTTAAAGTGTAAAGAAGAGTGGGGGGTACATATTGAGTGGGCTCAGTCTAGATGTGCAATGCTGATAGAGAAGAATCACAACAGACTCAAGGCTGTCATTAAAGCAAAAGGGGGGTCAACAAAATGACATTCACATTGGGGGGGGGGATCCTTTATTAATCTCACTATGTCTTGTTTTTGATTTTTTCTAATTCTTCTGAACTGTAGCTGTGATATCTTTCACTTGGATGTTAGCGGTTGCATTGAGTAAGTAAAGCTGGGAAGAAATATTTTTTTGTTTTCATTTAAGGTTGTAAAGCAAAAAAAAATGGGAATATTTCCAAGGGGGGGATTCTTTTCTATACCCACTGTATACATAAATATACACAAAACTCTCAAGGTGACTGAAGAAAACAAAAGACGCCCCTGTTCAGGTGAGGCACATCTATATACACGAGACACTAGAGACAGGTAGAAATATTCACACAAATCCAGTCCAAAGGGTTACTGTCCATGAAGGAAGGAGAACCAGGCGACGAGGGCAATCAGATTGGGACGGTGCTCTCCCGAAAGTAAAATAAAAAATGGTCAGAGATCTCACCCTCCGAAATCAGCAGGCCAAATCACAGGGACAGTCTGAAGAAAGGAAAAAAAAAACCATGCAGGTGGCCACTTCACTAACCTTATCCCAGCATCGGGGTGACACGTTTCTACTCCTTTTTTCCCTTGGCGTTGATAGCGTCTGTCCAGTTTCCACTTGTAACGCAAAGTGACTATATCTCTCCATCACTTCCTTTTCAATTTTGGCGCTCCATCCCTTTATTGGCTGTTAACTGGAAGTTTTTTTTTTTGTCCAGATCCCGCCCACAAAGGCATTGCCGTCAATCACCGCCTCGCAACTCCCGATCCTGAACTGCGAAAGGCTCCTCCATCTGAATCTGAGTGGAAGCCCCCCGGCAGTGACGAAAAGCACACCAAAGACAGACAAGATACAATACAACACACATAGTGTCACAGGAGGCTGGAGGACAGACCCAGCCGGGACGCCTGGAAGGACCGGGAGGTGGCGTATACATCCCCCGGGCCACGAGGGGGAAACCGCCCTGGATCTTGAGGGGACCACGGGAAAGGAGCAAGGAGGCTCAAAACCATTGGGGCCCGTGGCCACCATCAGGGGGCGCCCCGAGCCTCAGAGAGCCCGGGAAATATTCACTTCCATCACACCCGGAAAGATGGAGGAAGATCCATCCAGGGACGCCCGGAGTGCTTCCGGGTGCAAAAGAGCACTTCCACCACACCAGGAAGTGCTGCCGGAAGAGCATCATCGAGTACCTGGAGCACGTCCGGGTGAACATAAAAGGGGCCGCCTTCCTACAGTCTGGGAGCTACAGTCGGGAGTGGGAGCAGGACGAAGCTCCCGTGGAGAGAGGAAAGGCAGCCCACGGACATTTGAAGAGAGGCCCGTGTTAGGGGTGTTTGGTGCGGTAGCACTGTGTGCTGTGCGAGGTAGAGGAAAAATAAACGTGCGCTTTTATAAAGACTTGGTCTGTGTCTGGTGGTGTTCAGGCGTATCTCACAACAGGTAAAACATTACTTCAATACACTCCTTATGTGGCAGCACAACAGCAAAGCCACACAATGTAGGTGTTATTGACTCTATAAACGTTCAAACAGAGACAATGACAGTCCAGCCCACCCTCTCCAGAGCTGTACCAGTGCTGCTCTTGGCGAGCGCCATCATTTCAGACAGCGTCCAGTCCTGGCAGGTGCACTCGGAGAATGAAGCCGACGATGGCGACCCCTGAGACGTGGCCACATCTGCCATCCTCCTTCTCCTCATCTCCCCCCCCCCCTCCCCCCCCCCATGCTGTATCGGCTCATTTGAGGAAGCGGTCAGCAGACTGGCGGAGCACAGCAACACGTTTCAGCTGCCAGAAGTGGAAGTCTTCTTCAAGCACGCCTTGGTCCCAACTTCAAAAGCAGGCTCCTGAGAGCTTAATAAGATGTTAATGAAACTAATTATCAGGGCGATTACAATTTATAGAGCGCTTTTGATGGCTTACTCATCCCAAGCAGCGCTTCAAATGATGATCTCTTAAGCGGGCTCGACAGCAGCGACACCATATGTGCCGCGCACTTCTTACATCTGGAGCCACGAGAAGCGTCTGCACAGGCCTGACAGGAGGCCAATGGCTCAAACGGAGGCATGCAGATTCAATTTAAAGAGATATGAGATTAAAGCGCATCTCCGGTGGTTGGCATCAGCTTATTGGCCCTCCCAAAATTAGAAATTAAAGTCGGACAAGCAGCAAATAGAACAGTGATAAGTTACCTGCCTGGTGTCATTATGGAGATCAGGATAGACTTTACATCTCCAATGGGCAGGGGGGTTAATGCTGGATGCAGTGTCGCCCTCTAGTGGCTAAGCTTGAGCATTCAGTCCCCACCATTGATTTTCTGTGTAACGCTTAGTGAATCACACTATAGAAAAATAGAATGGCATTCAGAATGTAAAGGCGCTATATAGAATCACAAATTCAATCCAAACTACTAATTCCCTGTGTGACCCTTAGTGATTCACACACTAAAATACCTCAGGATGGTGTTCTTAGTGAAAAGGCGCTATATAATCTATAAACTCCCAGCATGAACCCAAATTTTGGACACAATATGAAATTGAAACGATGGTGCCATATCTGTGACGATGGGAAGATGCTCATTAAGTACGGCCGTGGCCAAAGGTTTTGAGAACGACACAAATATGAATTTTCACCAAGTCTGCTGCCTCCGTTTCTATGATGGCAATTTGCATCGGCTCCAGAATGTTCTGAAGAGGGATCAGATGAATCGCAATTACTTCCCTCTTTGCCATTAAAATGAACGTAATCACAACAAACCCACTTCCACTGCATGCCAGCCCTGCCACAACATGACCTGCTGACGTCATTTCAGTGATCCTCTCGTTAACACGGATGAGAGTGTCAATGAGGACAAGGCTGGAGGTCACTCTGTCACACTGATTGAGTTAGAATAGAGAGGTGAAGAAGGCGTCAGGTCGCCCAAGAGAGTCCAGCAAGCGCCAGGACCGTCCCCTAAAGTTGATTCATGGCTCAGGGCACCACCAGTGCAGAGCTGGCTGAGGAATGGCACTATATAAAATTACAACATGGACAGATCAATTCTCACCACTGACTCCTCTGTGAATTACTTAGTTGAAAATGGAGGCAAATTGCACCATACATATTCAGATGTTGTCCATTCTCTAAAGACTCTGGACTCTTGCCTTTGGGAACTCGGGATGGTTCAATCAAGGTCCCCAAGACTGGCCCGTCTGAGTCCCCTTTGCCATTTGACTTCACAGTCGCTCCCCAACTTTTCCTTGCAGAGCTAAAGTTTTCCATGTTCTCCATTCTCTGTTCCAGTGTGGTGCTGAGGTGTCACCTGCAGCACTCCGGTTCCAATCCAGGTGACTTGTCGTGTGGCAGGTGCGGCAACCAACCATTTCGATGATGCCTTTGAGGACGGACTGTCTGATCTCGGGGAGGTTTACTCTTGTAACCGATCTTCTGGTGATTACTCTTGTAACCTTGTGTGCTCACTTGCTCCCAACCAGTCTGCCAGACAGATGTTTACTTGATTAGGCCGAACTCTTTTGTAAGTCGCTTTGGATAAAAGCATCTACTGAGTAAATAACCGTCACTGTGTCCTCAAAGTGTAAGATGAAATCCATGGAGTTGAAGACTGAATATTTCCAGGCCCATGATAAGGTCCTCCACACCTGCCGGTTTGAGTTCTCTTTGCCGTTTGACTTCACAGAAGTGAGGTCGGTAGGAGGCGTGGCTAGTAATGGAGAGCAGGAACTGGAGGAGTCTTCAGCAGGTTTCTCTTCAGGTGATCGTCAGAAGAGGGAGAAAACAGGTCGGTGCCCTTCGTCAATCCCTGCCCTTGAATTCCACCCTCGGTTAAGCCCTTAGCCTGCCTCCTGAGTGCACGTGCGTGACTGGGATGAGACACTGACATTCTGATCTAAGGATGGTTCCATCTTGCAAAGTGACTTACTGATCTCCCGATGATCATTCTTGTACCCTTGTCCTCACTTGTTCATGAACAGTCCTCCAGAGACTGATGTTTACTCCATTATATTGATGTCTTTCGCAAGTCGCTTTTGCTAAGCAAATAAATGTTAACTGCATCCTCAAAATGGAAGAAATTTGTTGGGTTGAAGCCTTAAGAGGATTTTGATCACCCATGATGAGGTCCCCCAGACCTGCCAGTTTGAGTTCTCTTCACCATTTGACTTCACAGTTGCCCCAACCTCACCTTTACTTTCCAGAGGTCAGGTTTTCCATGCTCTCCATTCTCAATCCATAGCAGGCTGATGCCTTTCAGGATTGACTCCGACTTTCTGATCTTAGGATGGTGCCATCTTGTAAAGCGACTTTCTGATCTTTCGATGGTCATTCTTGTACCCTTGTCCTCACTTGTTCATGAACAGTCCTCCAGAGACTGATGTTTACTCCATTATATTGACATCTTTGGCAAGTCGCTTTTCTAAGCAAATACATCTTAACTGTACCCTCAAAGTGGAAGAAATCTGTTGGGTTGAAGCCTTAAGAGGATTTTGATCACCCATGATGAGGTACCCCCTCAGTTGGAGCCTGCCAGTTGGAGTTCTCTTTGCCATTTGACTTCACAGCTTCCCCTCTTCCTTCCAGAGGTCAGGTTTCCATACTCTCCACTTCAAAGATGCCTGTCAGGATGGACTCCGGACTTTCGGATCTCAGGATGGTTCAGTCTCGTAACTGACTTTCCGATCTGCTGATGAACCGCCCGGTAACACTTGTTCCTAAACAATCCCTCCAGACTGATGTGTATTCACTGAGGTTGTCCTCTTTTGTAAGTCATTTGATTAGCAACTGAATGTAACTGTATCCTCAAAGAAGAAGAAATCTGTTCTGTTGAAGCCTTGGAGAATTCTGAACGTCCATGATGAGGTCCCCCAGACTGAGTCCCCTTTGACTTCACAGTTACTTCAGCTTCGCCTTTTCTTTCCAGAGGTCAGGTTTTCCGTGCTCTCCATTTTCAATCCATAGCAGGCTGAGAACTTTCAGGATGGACTCCGACTTTCTGATCTCGCGGTGGTTCAATTTTGTAAAGCGACTTTCTGATCTTCTGATGGTCATTCTTGTACCCTTATCCGGTAACACTTGTTCATGAACAGTTCCCCCAGACTGACGTTTAGTTGATTATATTGACATCTTTTGTAAGTTGCTTTGGGTAGAAGTGTTTGCTAAGTAAATAACTGAATCCTCTCAGGGAAAGAAAGCTATTGGGTTGAAGCCTTGGAGAAATTTGAACGTCCATGGTGAGGTCCCCCAGACTGAGTCCCCTTTGACGTCACAGTTGCTCCAGACTCTCCTTTACTTTTCAGAGGTGACATTTTCCATGCTCTCCATTTCTCACCGTAGCAGGTTGATGCCTTTCAGGATGGGCTCCGACTTTTCGGATCTCAGGATGGTTCAATGTACACTTTGATACCTGCAGAAACACTCCCGCCGGGTAAAGGCAGGACGCCATTTTTCAATGCAATCTGTGATTCTGTCACCAGCTCTTCTATTCATTCCCTTAAGAGTTGCCGGCTGAATGCTTTATAACACAGAGATCATTGTCACCGGCTGGGGACTTGTTATTCCCTCGTTGTTGAAGCTGACACGGGCATTGTTGATTTTTGCTTCTATTGATTTCAGAGTGAGGGTTTATAGGAAGTGTAATGTCTATTGATCCGTAGGAACACTTGGGGTTAAGGAGACTCTCCTATTTTTTTGTCACTCTACAGGATTCTTGCTGGCCTCTAATCAATATCTCATTACTCCCCTGTCCTACATGACAACAAAGTCCAAAGGGGGAAATAAACCCCCAGTTATTCTATTCATTCTTTGTTCTTTTTTTACTTGCGGCTTCTTTGTTTGAGAGAAGGTATGGGCGCCCATCCTTCTGTTCTGTCTGTGGAATGCAAGCTCAATGAATCCAAGCATCAGTGACATCAGCATCAGGGCACCACCAGGCGGTCAGCTGGCTCAAATCGTTTTCTATCCTTCATTTATTGTTTAAAGCTGTTCACTTGTTTGGGTGGAATCAGTTTTAGACCACTGGGCTCACTCACCCAGACACTGACATGCAGCAAATGTAGATTGTGGGGCGTGGATGGAAAGAACTGGAATGAAAAAAAAAAGCCATCTGGACACAGGACAACATGTAAGCCCCTCAAAGAAAGTGAAAGTGGGCAGGATTTGAGCTCAGCAGTCCCCAGACGGTGGTTTAGCCTTCCATCCTTGCATTTATTGGCCTTCTTATGTAAATTTCATGGTCTGTGGGGATATTTCAGCCACCCCAGTGGTAAGATAGGAACCCACCCTGAATGGGATGCCTGTCTATCCTGGAAAACCTCTCATGCAAATTAGAAATCAACATTTAATCTAACATACTTTAGTAAGATAAGGCTCTACGTAAAATGTAATAAATAGATATGAAGGAAACTGTTTAAAATTAGATAGATAGATAGATAGATAGATAGATAGATAGATAGATAGATAGATAGATAGATAGATAGATAGATAGATAGATAGATAGATAGATAGATAGATAGATAGATAGATAGATAGATAGATAGATAGATAGATAGATAGATAGATAGATAGATAGATAGATTCACACAAGAGCGCATGGGGAGCAGCTTAAGGACCCGAAGCGCATCGCGACAAGTCGAGCCAGGGGAGAATGGCAGGGTACTAACCTCTCTCTCTCTGTTTCTCTGTAGAAAAGACGAAGCTCCGCCGCCATAATCCTACCCGGACACCTAAGAGAACAGCACTTCTGGGTCCCTTTCTCTCCTCTGGTCCCCCACTGATGACGTCCACTACCCATCCACCACGACGCCTTCCCAACATTCCATGTTGTTAATTTCCGGACTGGCTCTTTAAAATGTCCATCCACCCATCCCTTTTTGTCTGATGAATTCTTAGTTATTTGACCTTTGCTGTACAGTATACGGGGCTAAACACCCCTTTATGAGCATTCTGTCGTTATTATTACAATAGATAGAGAGGCGCTATACATTTCAGATATATACTGTAGATAGTATTTTTTGTCCCAAGGAGAAGTGTCCTATAGTATACTCTATGTAGCTGGACTGTCACATGTCAGATTCTCACTTGACAGACCATCCAACATGCAGCACATTGCCACTCCTGGACGCCATGACCAACAAGAGGCTGTTGAAACACACATTTTCTGAAGAAAACTCCACTCTTGTATCATAATAGCATAACATGACATTCTTAAACCTACATAATCTAGTTCTGGGCTACACAGGGCTGGGCCCTATCCCAGCAGCCCTGGGTGCAAGGCAGGAATATCCCTGAATGGTTTTGCCAGTCCATCTCAGGACCCCTGTAACACACACACAGTCACACCAGGCCAGTTTGGAAACGGTAGTTAGCCTAATCTGCACATTTTTAGGGATGTGGGAGGAAAACTAGAGAGTACCCTGCAGAAAACACATACAGACACGAGGAGAACGTGCAGACTCAACGTGGACAGTGACTGAGCACAGGTTATGAGCCCTGGACACTGAAGCAGTGATCAGCAGCAGCCCTCGCTGTTGTGCTACTATATTATAATGTTGTTCTACTCACTGATCACAGTGATGGTGAGGTGTTGCATGTTGATTTGCACATGCAAGTAAGAATTTCAATGAACTCTGTGACAGTAATGACCCATCCATCTTCTAAGCCCACTTATCCAGATCAGGGTCGTGGGAACCCTGATCTGACTGAATAACGCTGTGGTAGACTGGAACCTCTTTCAGGGCTGATTTCAGCATTGTAGTTTACTCGTGCTTCTATAGCAGATTAAAAAAACGGACAGATGGATTACTTTACATTGTGATCATTTTACCAAGCCCCATCACCAACTACTATAGTCTCTAAAAGGCTGAATGATGCGTCCACTTGCTGTTTTTGTGTACTCGCTGTCCTGATCAGATTTATGGGCCATCA
This sequence comes from Erpetoichthys calabaricus, assembly GCF_900747795.2. Lineage (NCBI taxonomy): Eukaryota > Metazoa > Chordata > Cladistia > Polypteriformes > Polypteridae > Erpetoichthys > Erpetoichthys calabaricus. Next base: position 165,269,765 of record NC_041403.2, on the reverse strand, counting down.
AATGGGGGGCATTCTGACAATAAGAGGTACAAGACAGAACACCACTCTAGTTTATTTACAGTGCCTCAGAAAAGCCTCGTGTTGTGTTTAGCGACGAGTCCATGTGTGCAGCGCCATCACAAGATAATTGACAAAGCAGAACCAATTTCAAGGCTGCCTTAATGCTACTCACGTAAAAATACAGTAATGGTAATAATAAGAATAGTGTGCTGCCATCGGTGATAAAAGTGTGAGCGTCTCGGAGTAAAGGCCTGAAAATGTGTGACTAATAGAAAATAATTAGAGAGCGCAGGGGCCACTGCCGGCAGTGCAAAGTGAGCAATGTGTGAATTTCAGGCTGTAATACACCAAAGTTGAATTAAATTCCTCTCAGAGTGGGGGGCGGCAACTCAGTATGTAATTAATATTTCATATTGCTGCATATCATGCAAAATAAATAGAATTAGCATATTAGATCTGAACGGCTGCTACTCTGGCTTTCCTCCCACACCCCCCCAAAGTTATGCGGGCAAAGTGGACGGACAGTTCTCAGGCAAAACTTTTTTTGTCCCCAGGGAAAAATTAAATAAGATAGATAGATAGATAGATAGATAGATAGATAGATAGATAGATAGATAGATAGATAGATAGATAGATAGATAGATAGATAGAAAATGTGCTATAAAATAGATAGATAGATATACAGTGCTTCCGGAAAGTATTCACAGCACATCACTTTTTCCACATTTTGTTATGTTACAGCCTTATTCCAAAATGGATTCAATTCATTTTTTTCCTCAGAATTCTACACACAACACCCCATAATGACAACGTGAAAAAAGTTTACTTGAGGTTTTTGCAAATTTATTAAAAATAAAAAAAACTGAGAAAGCACATGTACATACTGTAAGTATTCACAGCCTTTGCCATGAAGCTCCAAATTGAGCTCAGGTGCATCCTGTTTCCCCTGATCATCCTTGAGATGTTTCTGCAGCTTCATTGGAGTCCACCTGTGGTAAATTCAGTTGATTGGACATGATTTGGAAAGGCACACACCTGTCTATAGAAGGTCCCACAGTTGACAGTTCATGTCAGAGCACAAACCAAGCATGAAGTCAAAGGAATTGTCTGTAGACCTCCGAGACAGGATTGTCTCGAGACACAAATCTGGGGAAGGTTACAGAAAAATTTCTGCTGCTTTGAAGGTCCCAATGAGCACAATGGCCTCCATCATCCGTAAGTGGAAGAAATTTGAAACCACCAGGACTCTTCCTAGAGCTGGCCGGCCATCTAAACAGAGCGATCGGTTGGAGAAGGGCCTTAGTCAGGGAGGTGACCAAGAACCCGATGGTCACTCTGTCAGAGCTCCAGAGGTCCTCTGTGGAGAGAGGAGAACCTTCCAGAAGGACAACCATCTCTGCAGCAATCCACCAATCATACCTGTATGGTAGAGTGGCCAGACAGAAGCCACTCCTTAGTAAAAGGCACATGGCAGCCCACCTGGAGTTTGCCAAAAGGCACCTGAAGGACTCTAAGACCATGAGAAAGAAAATTCTCTGGTCTGATGAGACAAAGATTGAACTCTTTGGTGTGAATGCCAGGCGTCACGTTTGGAGGAAACCAGGCACCACTCATCACCAGGACAATACCATCCCTACAGTGAAGCATGGTGGTGGCAGCATCATGCTGTGGGGACTGGCAGACTAGTCAGGATAAAGGGAAAGATGACTGCAGCAATGTACAGAGACATCCTGGATGAAAACCTGCTCCAGAGCGCTCTTGACCTCAGACTGGAGCGACGGTTCATCTTTCAGCAGGACAACGACCCTAAGCACACAGCCAAGATATCAAAGGAGTGGCTTCAGGACAACTCTGTGAATGTCCTTGGGTGGCCCAGCCAGAGCCCAGACTTGAATGTGATTGAACATCTCTGGAGAGATCTTAAAATGGCTGTGCACCGACGCTTCCCATCCAACCTGATGGAGCTTGAGAGGTGCTGCAAAGAGGAATGGGCAAAACTGGCCAAGGATAGGTGTGCCAAGCTTGTGACATCATATTCAACAAGACTTGAGGCTGGAATTGCTGCCAAAGGGGCATCGACAAAGTATTGAGCAAAGGCTGTGAATACTTATGGACATGGGATTTCTCATCTTTTTTATTTTTAATAAATTTGCAAAAACCTCAAGTAAACTTTTTTCACGTTGTCATTATGGGGTGTTGTGTGTAGAATTCTGAGGAAAAAAATGAATTTAATCCATTTTGGAATAAGGCTGTAACATAACAAAATGTGGAAAAAGTGATGATGTGCTGTGAATACTTTCCGGATGCACTGTATATATATATATAGAGAGAGAAAAAAGGTGCCGATAGATAGATAGATAGATAGATAGATAGATAGATAGATAGATAGATAGATAGATAGATAGATAGATAGATAGATAGATAGATAGATAGATAGATAGATAGATAGATAGATAGATAGATAGATAGATACTACAGTCTGAACACACAACAACAGAATGACTTAAAAGGAAGAAATTTTAAAAAGAAAGAACACTTCTGACTTGCCAGTCCCACTATGCGGACGTATTGTCATTTGGTATAAAGGAGCCCCCACAGCTCTTCTTGACACACTTCTGCTGAATAATTCACGGGCTGAAAGTCATGGAGTCAGAGAGAGGATATTCAGCATTGTTCCTAATGGCACTCAGTTCTGTTTTAACTCTCTCCTCCACTACTACCTCCAGGGGGTCCAGATTGTGCCCTTTAAATCAGCATGTTGATTCGGTGGGTCGCTATTGAAGTGATGTCACCAGCACACCACACCACACCGGCCATCACAGAGTTGTAGGAGATGTGAAGGATGTCACTTCCTACATTATTATACAGCCTGCTCTGCTGATGTGGACCCCCCAAGTGTGCCATGCACCACTTCATCCACTCCCTGAACAGTGACCAGGCGTAGACTCTTTGGTGCAATGAAAGTCAATAACCAATTCCTTGGTTTTGCTGATGTTGAGTTCCAGACAAAGAAACAAAGT